>NC_143167.1:784500-939400 GCF_047325235.1 Durio zibethinus
GGTTGACGATGAAGGTGTTGGCAACGGGTTTAACGGGGAGCCATTTGTTTTCCTTGAAAACTTCTAGTCCCCCAATTTGATCTTGGCTTAGTATTGAAAGAACTGAGGAGTCCGTATGCACTCTTGCTCCCCAAGCTTGGTTACCTTTAGCAATTTGAGGGTATCGATGAACACGAACAAATCCTGTTGATTCTGCTAAATGAGATTTGGATTGGCTTGGATCTAGATTGAGGTTTTTCTCTATCACTTGGAAAATAGTACTAGCAAGTCTAGCGAGATGTCTTCCATATTCTTCCACTACTAGTCTAGTGAAACCACAAAGAAAATATCTTGCCAATTAAACTTTGATTAAAAAAAAAGATTTAAAAACAAAACAGGATCTAAAAGAATTAGCGGAAAGGATAAGAAGCAAATGAAGTTGTACCTGAAAGAGTCAAGCATGGAGTCTTGAGCTTGGAATTGTGAGAGCTGAGTGAGTGGGAAATTGATAACTTCTACCCAATTGAGACCCTGGGAAGTTGTCAGGGCTTTACCTGATGAGCTAAGGAATACAGTTCCCGAAACGTAAGACAAAGGACTGTTTAGAATCGCCTGTTTATATTCAAATGAAAGGGAGAAAAGCTTTCTGGCTTGGTCCTGGATTTGGCTTACAAGTGTTGAAGGAACCCCATGGTTAATCAAACGAAAGACACCCCAATTTTTACAGGCTTCATCTAGCTTTTCCAAGTTAAGGCATTGAAGGTCTATGACAGGGATAGGATCCAAATCTTCGGTATGTTCGATGGGTTCATCAAGGTCAATGTTCTGAGTTAGAGTATTATTACTATTTGAACTAAAGAGAGGGGGATATGAATCCATATTCATTGCAAACAGAAATGTTTTTGGTTCTTTACTAACACCTGGTATCTTGGCAGCTGTATAGAGTTAGGTTACCATAAAGCTACTTTATAGTATGGCATGGTCTTCACTCTACAGTAAGCAATAGTATGTTATTTGAAAAATAAAAAAGTTTAAACTCAAAATTCAACTCAATTATTTATGCTATACAACAATAAATTTAATATTTAAATCTCAACAACCTCTTCCATTATTCTCATTATGCAACTTTCTTTGTAAAATAAAGAAAAAGAATAGTAGAGTTTTTGAATTTTATCAATTTTAACAAGAGCATAAGAACTAAAGTGATGATAATAATAATAATAATAATAATAATAATAATAATAATAATAGTAGGGCAGAATCAACTTACATCTAAAAAAATTTTATATTTTTTTTATTTTTGTAACTATTGATTTTAATAAATCCAAGAGATACAAGAGATAAATCAAAAATATTTTTTTTATTTTTTGAATCTATTAAAATCAATTACTAAAAAAAAAAGAAAATGGAAAATTTTTTTAGTGTAAGTTGATTCTTCCCTTCTATATACCTAATCATGAAAAGAAAATCTTTTTAGAGTTCAGTTCTCCAAGCTGAAGATTGTTTCTTTCATATTTCAAATCAAAGTGTAAACACATGTCAGGTTGTTCTTCAAAACACAGATCTTCCAGTGACTCTAACAATGAATTTCCCAGCCGGTATAAGAACAAATTGCTCAAAGATTTTTGTTTAAATGACAAGCATATAATTGTCAGTTTTTAAGTTAAGGGGACAAAGATATATAAAGTGGGTTTTGTTTAACCATTCACAAAAGTAAACAAAAAATAAGAGACCAAATTCAGATGGGTTTTCCAAATCAAAATCTAGTTTTGCATCTCGGAACTGGTCAAATTCAATAACTCATAATTACCCCAAATTAAGTAAAGTTGTGACATGATGTCTGAAAAATAAAAAATAAAATGCAACCCCTTCGACGTTTGCTTAACAAGTATTAGGTGTAATTTATTCATTTAGGGGCCCCTCCCCTCAAAGGCAAGTACCATTGACAATGAAAAAAAGAGTTTCTTTTTTAGCATCCAAAGAAGAAAGGAGAGAGTTTCTTTTGTGGCACTATTTATTATAAGATTCATTTTAATCTATCACTATTACTATTCCATTCACTAGCAAAAATCGTTTGGACGTTTTTAGAAATGGAATCAAATGGAGTCCACCCTTAATATGATATATATCTTTTACATAAAGAATATTATAATTTATAATTTTAAAAAAAAATTATAAATGTTAAAATTTAAATACAAATCTATTAAGTATTCACTATATTATTAAAACTTGAGAGCAAACGATAAAGTGCAAAGCATATCATTTGTCTACTTCTTCATTTTCTCGAGGGTTCCACCGCCTGGCTCATAGATTTTTCCATTGAACCAAATGCCTGGCTGCTGATCTATTTAAATTTGTAGAGGATATGGAAAATCGAGGTAACATTTAAAAGGTATCATAAATGTGATTTTTTTTTTGACAGAGACGTATTATTGTCCTGCAACACATTTTTTGACCTAAACATTTGCTTCTAGCTTACGTTGTTGTAGATTTTTTAATTTTAAAAAACAATTGGTTTGATTTCTGTAATCGTTGATGGAACGCAATTGGAAGCATGTTGTTTTCCTCTACTATTATATCAATGAAGTTGTCAAATTTTCCTGAATAGAGGCAATTTCAATCGCCATCAAGGATAAGAAATTATGGTACTAAAAGGAAAATCATACCACATTGTGGACTAGTGAAATCCAAATTCAAGATGATAAAGTTGAATTTGAAAATAATACAATGTGACGCATTTGAAAAACAAATATGAAGTGCCTACCATCAACATTTGAGTCCATTCAAAGAAAATAAATGGGAAGAGACCATGATTTTTGTCAAAAGATAATGTTATATTGGATACTGGATTTGTATTCAGAATTGGGATAAGGTTGTTCACTTTGGGTGATCATAGTTTATGGGACCAATATAGGCAACAATGCATTTGTATTTCTTTTGGGTTTTAAGATGTTGCTTTCTCTATATCTTTCTCTTAATAGATCATATTTGTCTTTCACACAGACCAAAACTATGTGCTGCGAAGTGAAAGTGACAGGAGTAATTGGTCATGGCATTCGCGGAGACCAAATGCCAGCAGATGTATAAAGTTTAGCCCTAGTGGTTCCATTGCATTTCCCTAGTGCCACTAATCTGACAACATTTGCTAGTGGAGAGAAATGTTGATGTTTTGACCTACTTATAGAAACATAATGCCTCTCCAATTAGTAGCAAATAGCCAAATATAGCGTCTCCTCAATGACATTGCAAACTATTTAACTTGTTATCTCCAATCTAAAAGAAGAAACACTCCATAATCAAACATAATGATTTAATTCTTTTATAGGGTAACAAAAGAACAAAAAATTCAAGAAATTATTTGAAAATATATTCGGGTTTCTTTCTGTTTGTTTATCAAGATATACAAACAATTTTAAACAAAATATTAAAACTTGTTTAATAAATGAATAGAGTACAAACATAGGTAACCTCTACTCATTATAAGTCCACGATTTATCAAGGTAATTGTGAACTATTAGGCCAAAAGACTCCTATCCAATTACATCAACGAAAGTAAAATTAAATAATTAATTAATCACACAAGAGATAATAATTTAACGTGATTCGATTCAACTAATCTGTATCTATGGATGAGAAAAAAGATTCACTAGTTGTAAAAAATTACAAACATACATCAAAACATATCAATCACTCAATAATCAATACGCATAAACCCTCTCAATTTTTTCTAATCCTATAGAGTATTCTCAACCCAAACAAATACATACTCATGTGCACATTTTCAATACAACCAAACCCATACCCATATTTACTCATACATCATATCTATGTGGACTCTCTTGATCTTCTTTAATTCACTCATAAACAAACATACATATCAATAAAACGTAAAGCTCCAATACTCTTATAGGGTGTTTATCCCACAAAACCTTATAATTCTCTTACATCTTTTTTTCATACTTAATCCTATAGAGACTTCACTTATTTATAACTATACAAACTTGCCTATTAAGAATTTTTTTTCTCTTAGAATTTTTCTCTTGTAAGTCAAACTTGTCTATTAAGAATCTTCTTTCCTTTAGAATTCTTTTTTTGCAAATCTTTTTGTCCATCAAGTAATATTTGATCAATCCCAAAAAAAATTTTTATGGGATTTGAGTCATTATTCCTAACCATCTCCACATTGACTCAAATTTCATCAATCATCTGTCTTCATACTAGACATGCTTGACTCTACCTACAATGAAACTCTCACAATCATTTTTTTGTGTGCCTTTATGCTTTATACGAATCGATCCTCAAAACACAAACTCGAATTTCTTTCTTTAATCGAACTCCTCTAAGTTTGCATCTTCTCATGTCTTGAACCTGACTCTAATACCACTTATTAAAAATCATCATAACTTTGACATCATTTGTTAGGCCAAAAAGCCTTAATACAATCACGTTAGCGGAAGTAAAATCAAACAATCAATTAATCACACAAGAGACAACAATTTAACATGGTTCAATCCAACTGACTTACATCTACGGATGAGAAATAAGATCCACTAGTTGTAAAAAATTACAAATATACATCAAAACATATTAATCACTCAACAATCAATGTCTATAGACCTTTTCAATCTCGTTTAGTCGTATGAAATATTTTCAACTCAAATAAATACATATCAATGTGCACTCTTTCAACACAACTAAACATATACTCATATGCACTCATACATTATACCTATGTGGACTCTCTCAGTTTCTTTTAGTCCACTCACAAACAAACATGCATACACATAAGACGTAAAGCCCTAATACATTTATCGGGTGTCTATCCCACAAAACCCTATAACTCTCTTACATCTTTTTCTAATACCTAACCCTATAGAGACTTCACTTATTTATAACCATACAAATTTACCTATTAAAAATATTTTTACTTTTAGAATTCTTCTTCTGCAAGTCAAACTTGTCTATTAAAAAATTTTTTCATTAGAATTATTCTTTTGTAAATCTTCTTGTACATCAAGCAATATCTGACCAATCTCAAAAAAATTTTCTATGAAATTTGAATCATTATTCTTAACATGAACAAGATTGATAAAAAGCTCAATAAATGCTTGATAAGAACTTGTCTTATTATATCAAGTTGATTAATTTTAGCTTTAATATCTTTTTATACATCAAAATCATGATTTAATATTTATGTTAAACAAAAGTATATATACATAAAATAAAATAAAACTCATTTATAAATATTATAACAATGGTATTACAAATTATTTTCTTATATGTTCAAAAATTGGCACAAGATAAATATAAACAAATGAGCAAGAAAAGAAAACCACTCCTTAAGGCATAAGCCAAGAATCCTATATCGGGCAGCAATGCAGGGGAGCAAGTGGTAATCCCATTATAAATAGATCCCGTCAGCCAGGACATCTACTCATCAAAGAATCAGAAATGAACCCACATTTAGGGGATCCACGTTATTGTGAGTGGCTATTTTGGTCAACAAGATTTTTGAAGTCGGGCTTGAGCTCGTTTATGTTGGATAAATTTAGTTGAGCCTAGTATGAACATGATGATACTCTCTTCTTTAAGGTTATGGAGCTTAGGCGTTTCAGAAGAGAGCATGCGTGAAATAAAAAGTTGAAAGCAAGTCTCATGGCTATGAGTTTTGAGTTACAGTATATGGAGACTCTAGAGGCAGCTCGGCAAGGTCTGCTCTCTGACCTAGAAGGAATAATGGATGCATGGCAAGTTGACTTAGTGTTTAGAACATCAAAGGGAAGAGATTGCTGATTGCTCAGAAACCAGCCACTGGAAAACTTTGATTGCAATCGTCAGCTTGTTGTAGGGAAAGTGGAGCAATATCAAGTCAAGGTAACAAAGCTGTAGCACGTGTGATTATAACTTTATAATCCACTAAAATTACAGGTATATATAATTATCACTAAAGGTATTCGGTGCATTACACCGAGTTAACAGTCATTTTTCATTGGAAACTCGCCTACCATAAAAAAATTTTGAGAGTGTTTAAGAGAAATTTTCATTTAAATTTTTTATTTTTTATTTTTTAATCTTTGAAATATCATGAATTTTGTCAACGTCACTATGAAAATACAATGATAAACCAATTACTGACACATTATCATATTTCATCAAAAAGCTTTTATTATAAGCTTGGTACGATGAATCAAATCTGTATCATAATCCACAGCTTTATATAAAAAAATTGCCCAAAAAAGAAAACAACTAATATATGATGATATACATAAAGTCAAACTATCACAATAACATGGATTAATTATTAAAGTAAATGATAGCAAGCCTTTAAGTATAATATTCTATGTTATATCAACTTCTTTTAGGAACACTTTGTTTAGTGTTTAGCAAGCATCATAAACAATATTTCTCAGCTTTACTGACAAATGTATAATTATTACTTTCAAAACCGGGAATAAAAAGAAAATTTCGGCTTTGTTAATTGTTATGAATTTTGCTATAGAGTGCTCTGAAAAATCTGACGAAATTATTATTTAAATGAATGTATTCATTAACTAAGTATTGAAAAATTACCAATGATTATAGTAGTGAAGTCAAATGAATTCCAAAAACTAACACCTTAATCAGAGACGAAAACACAAAATTGATAAAAGAGGGATCAAACAATAATTTCAAAGAAAAAGAGAGATCAAAATAATAATTAAGTGAGAATAATCATTGTATAACAAGGACTATAAAAAATTTATGGGAGCCTGTAGCCTCTGCTAGCCCCCTCTAGCTCTGCCCCTGACCTTAATCAATACATTTAGAATGCCAGCTCCTAAAATATTATACTTTTTTTTCCTTTAAATATCATCTTAACCAATGCCATGTTTAACATTGTTATTATGAATGAATTAAAAGTTATTGATTATCCGCACTCTACTGGCTGTTATGGTATCAAATCATTGCTTTATTGGCTTGAATTTGGGGCATATATAAGTTTTAAGTTTGAGGGTGGAAAGAAAATTATTATTAGCTTGACATTCATGTATAGATTTAAACAGTTACACCCATTGTTATTTGATGATTAATTTGTGACTAAAGTCTTAAAGATTTATTTTCATCTCAAACTTCACAGTTATTACTAGTACTTGGCATTGCTTTCAAGCCTGAATTTTGAAAAAGACTTTTACATTTAATGTATTGTTTGCTAAACTCAAGAAAAAGGCAATACATTAATAAAATTTTTCTTTACTTAAGTATAATCACTTACATTAGGCACTTTGAAAAATACAACATTACAACAGATGGAAAAAAGCTGTAAAGAGTTATGCTATCAAGTGTCATCCCACCATACCAACACTGCTGAAAAAGCATTAGACATTGTTTCAAAACTATTAAAACCTATGTTGCTCTAATTTTCAATTTTTTTAATTAAATATTCATATTCAACATGTATTTAAATAAATATAGGATATAAAAATTTGACTCTCCAATTGAATAAAAAAATAAAATTAATATATATACATGTATTCGTCTTAAACATATATTTATGTCCGATATTCATTTAAATTCTTAGTAATATAAATTACAATTGAACTAAATTTATCTACATTATTTTACACATCATGTCACGGCGTAGAGTATAAATGAAAATTGATTATGATTTTAGAATAGAAAATGCATTTTTTAAAATTTTATTTATTTCATTTGTTTCCTTTTCGAGTAAAGGAAGCGATCGACAGCAACCTCGTTGACTAAATTGAGATCAATGAACGGCTAAGATCCAATCCAAGTAACAGCTATTTCATGGGTTAGAGGTGGCACCCACGATGAACATAACGTCAACTCTCAATCCCCCCAGTCACCATTCGCCACATATCATGCAAGAAAGCATTGAAACTTTTAATCTATAAATAGGGCTTCCTAGTTTAATTCAAAGAAGGAAAATAGAAAACATTCAAAGGCCATAGGAAGAAAAAGACAGAATATGGGTTTTAGATTGAAGCTTTGCTTCTTCATTTTGTTTACGTTGGCCATATTTTCCTCAGCCCGTAACACCATTTCACTTTCAGGTACGTTTCAAGGCATATTAAGTTGAATTTGTGCTACCTCAAGGCATGATTTTATGTTTTTTTTACGATCACATTCAACTTCATAATTTTTAATTAACAATATCTTGACTTGGTAAAGATGTATTTAATGAAACAATTAATATTGTTGCGTGGTTTATGTTGTAGGGGTCGAGATTGTGTTGGCCATGGAGGGAAGGTCTCTAACGGCAAGCATCGAGGATTACGATGAACCGACAGCGAATTGTGGGCATGATCCTCCTTCTAGAGCTAGAGGTAGGGGCGGCAATGGTTGTGGCCACAGAAGTCGAGGGGCTTAATGATACTTATTTTTTCTAGAAGAAATATTTAATGGCTGATTAAAATCTAAACATGTGCCTAATTAGTTTTACCTTGCTACTAATTATGTGCATAATTAATTTTTGTTTAATAAATTTTATAATACGAATAGAAAGATATAAATTGACTACTGGGCGGAGAAATATGTTTATGCTAGTTACATAGTTTTCATGTGTGTGTGTGTGTGTGTGTGTATATATATATATAATATGATATTGAAATGCGTGTAAAAATGTTATCAAGTGAAAATAAATTATTCAACTTCTTATTTAGTAGGCAAAAGTTAAGTCAGTTGGTAAATACTATGGACTACAATTCTTGTTTTAAATTATATTAGTGAAGCAACATATTACATTCGTACAAAATGCTACTTCTACCAAAGAAGTTTTTAAGATTTGAACAAATCGCGATGAAATAAATTAAGCTAGGTGTACAAGAAGAGCACATATCACCTACAATCAATGTATTACAATTCATTAGTCAAAATATAAAATTATGTTAAATCCATCAAAATTTTATATAAAACCTACATTTATAAATGATGGGCATCTACACGATTTTTATTATAATTGGACAATTATAAGATTGTAATAAGAAAAATTATAAGTTAAATGAACCCAAGTGCAAGTTACCAAAGCAAAAAATTAAAAAATAGTATGTCGAAAATTGGAAGATGAAGTACTGAGATTCTCAGTTTGAGACCATTTGTTAGAATAAAGTGGCTTCCATAAGTGAAGGATGGTTCAGATACACAAAGGATGTAAAAACTGCTCCCATGTCTTTTGATGTTTTCATTACAGCAATCTAATAAGTACTAATAATCAAAATGGACCTCAAGCCTCGGACTATTATGCTCAAATTACTGTGAATCGAACAGTTAATGTCCAAACATTGACCTAAGACCACACTGCTCCAAGGTCGTCAGTTACTCTTGTATTAGCCAATGTTTTGCCCACGAGATCTTTTAACTCGATCTCCCCTGGAAACCTTCCCTCCTTCAGCTTAGAGTATACCTATAATTTGAAAATGTGAAAAAGTTAAGCAACTCATAGGGCATTCAAACAAAAAATTCAGAGATGCACACAACTTGTTCTACCATCAGAATTCAATCTCAGGTTTTCTAAGCAAAAACAACTTCATCAATCAACAAGCAATAACAAATTGAGTTTGGGGTGTTCTCGAATGCTCAGGACATGAAGCACGGAGTCTGAGAGACAAACATGGAAGTAAAATTGTGGAATGTTTCTTAATCTTGAAGATTGTAGACATTTTAGCTCATAAGAAAGGTATTGATTGTAACCCTCGTGCCTGGCCTTGTTCAAGGCTGAAACCATCTATTTGTAGATTGTGGCAATGGAAATTGGAAACCTTTATGTGTATATTTTAAGTTAGCACACCAAAAGAAATGCTATTCTCAGCATATCATCAAGAATTTTCACTCATCCCACCATATCAAAATCATTGGCTAGCAGAAAGAATTCAATTGAAAGCATCTAAAATCAGACATCTAATAACAGAAAGGTCACTAACCAATTCACCATTGCAATAAACCTCAAAAGCACCAGAGCTCTGCAGAAAAGACTGCATCACGTTCCCAAGAAGCCAAGCACTTGCAATGGACCCAAACCTATTAGCACGCAACGAATAATACCATGGCGGTGGTGTCATGATCCCAATCATAGGAAAAATCTGTTCACCTGCCATTATAATTCCTATAACACCAAATTGAAAAACTGGAACCACTTTGGAAAGCAACCGTTTTGGCAATGGAGGTGGATAGTTTTCAAGGATTACATCAATTCCAGGAAACTCGGTTTCTAACATCTTCTTCATTGTCACAGCAGTTCCCCTGCATAATTTTCATCAATTACTTTGTAATTCTTCAAAAACAATACCTAATTTTAAAAGTATTAGAAGCAAAAATTAAATGGAACCTGTAAGAGCATGAAGCGCAAAAGTTGATATTCACCGTGCTACCATAGCCGATTCCTCCAAAAGCGTTGGGTTTCTACAAAGGAAATAGAAAGGGGAAAAGAAGATTAGATAAATTGAAGAAGAAATTCACTTAAAATAATTGATCAATAATTAAAATTACCTGTAAAGGAAAATCTAGGGTTTCAGAGTTGATCGAAGGTTTGGGAGGGTGGGGATGATGATGATGGTGGTGGTGGTGGTGGGAAGGTGGTTTGGGCGGCGGAGGAGTGAAGAGGCTGATGAGATCGGTGGCGAAGAGGAAGAGAGGTAAGCCTAGGAGAAGGAGCTGGGCTCGATCCATGGCGTTGATGCGAAAGCCAATGAAAGATGGGAACTTGGGGAATCTCTCTGTCGAGGGTGAAGAAAAGATTAAAAGGAGTTTGTGGAGGTTAATTAATAATAACTAACGAATGGTTTGGGTGCCAGGATAAGTCTATGCGGACGAGAGATGGAGCAAACCCGAAAGTCTGATATTATTCGGACTTTGAACTGTTTAAGCTTTACCATAGAGTTTGGTAGTGACCCATTCGGGTTCGGATCTAACTAGAGTTCGAACCCTGTTATTTATTGGAATGAATCTATACTACCATATATAAAAAGAGTCTTGTAAACATTTTACACATGATAGTTTTATTTTTTTAATGAGTTTTGGGATATGAAAGAATATTAAGAAGCTTTTTATACATGATAATTTTTATTTTTTTTTTAGTTTAGTGGATTTTGAAATATAAGAGAACTAGCTTTTTAAATCCGTATAATGTACAGAATTTTTAATTAAATTTTTCATAATTTTAAATTTATTTTAAATTATTTATTTAATATATAATCATATATTTATAAATGTTAAATTATAATTAAATAATAAATTATACATAATATATTATAAAATGATATTGTTCACCTAAAAGAAGTATAAAATTTTGTAAATTTTCAAAAATTATAAAAATCTTTTTTTCATTAAAAAATTTTTCTTCAATTTATTTGTTAAATACTAAAAATTTTGCTACCGCTTTTTTTTATTTGATAAAAAATCAATAATTAATATTTAAATAATTAAAATTAATAATTATTTTTATCATAATATTAATTAAGTGATGTATATATATATATATTTGATTGAACAACAAATCACAATTATTAATTTTGTTATAATTATTTGCTTTTTATTAGTTCTTATTTTTTATATACTTCAAGTAATAACTACATAAATATATTGGGCTAACAATTATTTTTATATATGTCAATAAAATATAGTTATTTTGTAGATAAAAGGGAAACAATAATTCTTTATGTTATGTTTGAAATTTTTTTAAATATTTTTTTATTTTTTATCATTGTTAACATAATTGATAGTATTTTTTATGAGTTAGATATGGTAATGATCATCATTCTTCTTATATCATCCTTTATAGACAAATAAATTCAATAATAAAAAGTATAGTAAAAGTAGATAGAGAATATAAATTTACATATTAATTTGACATGATTAAATATATATAATAATAAAAGCAAATATGTTAATAAACTAATAAAGAATAAAAACATTTAAGAAATGAATAAAACAAAAATATATATAATACAAAAAGTTAATTATAATTAATATAAACAAAATTAAAAAAAGTTATGGATTAAAGAAAAATAAATAAATTAACCAAATATATAATATAAAAGTATTTGAATTAGAACATAAATAAAACATTAGATTTGTTTTCATAGTCAAAAGCATATTTTTATCTAATTTTTTTATCAAAATTAAAATGTATCATATTTTCATATAAAGATATAAGTTTTTATTATTTTAAAAATACATGCTCTTTAGTTAATAATTCATTAACTTATCTTAAAGTATTAAATTTATATAATTTATTAAATAATTTTTAATTTTTGATAGATTTTGATTTGAATTTAAATAATTATCTAAAAATATTAATTTTAAATAATTTATTAAATATAGTTATTAGACAAAAATTTTTTTTATTAAATATATATATTTGAAACTACTATTAAATTTAAAAAAGAAAAGATAAATTATCATTTAATATATTTGAATTCAAATCTTATACAAAAATTTTAATCTTAGATAAATATTAATTTCAATTTAAATAATTATTCAAAATATTTAATTTAAATAATTTATTAAAAAAATTTATTTCATAAATGAAATAATATAAATATTATTTTACATGTCATTAAAAGAGATTATCCACCTAGATATTCACATAAGTAATTTTGATCATGTAATTTTGTATGTTGTAATATAATATATATATATATATATATATATATTAGATGTGAATTATTTTATAAGTTGAATTTTTAAAAAATTTGTTATTATATAAATTTTTTACACATAATAACTGTCAATTTTTTTGATACATAAAATAAAATTATAATATTAATTTTTAATTTCATTAAATTATAATATTTCTTTTATACATGTAATTTATAATTATTTATTTGATATATAAATACAAATATAATATATTTAAATAACTTTAATTTTATCTTTATAATACACTTTAAAATAATTATTTACTCAACCAATCCCGAACGAAGCGGGATTACGGCACTGGTTATTAATTAAAACCAACAAAACGATCAAAAGACTTTACCAGAATCAAACGGTGGGGTCGAAAGTCAGCGCCTCCAAACTCAAACCTTGAATCATGGGCTTCAAATAAAAATCCTTCGGAAAAACGCTGTACTGGAAAGGAAAAAAAAAAAAAAAGCAGTTTCAGCCGTATACGGTGGCCGCAGTGGCGGAGTCCATCCACCGTTCAGTCGAAGAACTCACTTCCTCTTCCTCCATGGACTCCTTTGACAACCTCGGCCGGTTCACTGCTTTCGCTTCCCGAATATTGGTTTGGCAGTTGCTATTGAACAATGGGTTAATAGGAATGTTGAGATGCAGGTGAAGGGCACGGTGGAGCAGCTTAGTAAGGAGAGTATGGAGGTGGAGGGTGTTGGATGCTGGGGTTGTGGTGATAATTGTTAAGTTGTTAAGTAATTGTTCAAAGAGAACTGGAACTGTTTTGAGAGGTAAAGCTCTGATGGCTTTGCTTAGCATGGCTAAGGATGAAGAAAGTAAGGTTAGTACTTCATTCATACTCTTACATCGTTTTTAGTATAAACTAGAATGTGAGAAAAAAAAAAAAAGGTAGGAATTTGATTGGATTAAGGTTTCCTTATTTACATTTAAGATTGGGTGCTGAATTACTTGTAAGCTTGTTTGACTTATGTCTTTTGCAAAGCATAAGACTTTGTTTCTCATATGAACAAAGATGTTGCGTGTACGTAATTTGGAACATGAGTAGTTGAGGAAATATTTAAGTAGAACGTGCCTTCTTGATTGGAATTTCCAAATGTTTGCCTTTATCTCGTTTTGGAATTTCCAAGCTAAATTTTTGTTCTCAATTCTCTCAAAACAAAAAAGAAAGTTGAAATTTTACTTGCATTTTTGTTATAGATATTTTATGCTTGGTGTTCTTCCATTGGAGATACCCAGCTGCTTTTTAAGAGTCATTACTGTCCATTTAACAAAGCTTGAATCCAGGATTGTTTTTACCTCATCTTCTAAGAGCCATGCAATTTCCAAGGCTTCTGTAATTCTTTGGTGTTCATGTGTGGGAGGGCTTCTCCAGAACCTTCCACTTGTCCCATACACAATGCTCCATGTGAAAGCAATAGTCAACTGTGCTTAATAAAGTCTAATTGTATCATACCTTTGGTTGACCTTCTTCACGAGGAAGATACCAATGTTCAAATTGCTGCATTGAAGCATTTCCAACTCGTGGTAGATACTTCTAATGGTCACAAAAGAGCTGTGGATGAGCTCAAAAAGCAGGATGTCATTGCGGCTCTTTACGGAAATTCGTCCTGGTTTGCTTCAAGAGAGGGCATTGAGAGTGGATAGCCCTGCCCATAGGTACTCACTCAATCATTCACTGGCTGGGGCTTTAGTAGAAACCTTTAAGCATGGAAATGCTAATGTAAAGAGACATGCTGAGGATGCTCTTACCAACCTAAAGCAGCAATCAGGAATAAGTGGAAACGCCTCTAGTCAATGTCGGCCATGGAGGTTGGTGGCAATAGAAAATGCTAATTGTTTCTAGTCTTTGTGTCAATATTGTATACTGTTCTGATGCTTCAATTTTGTACAGCACTCACAATCACCAAATTTTGTATCCATTACCGTGCAAATTCATCATAAATGTTGTGTATTCATCAGGCAAGACATTGATTCATGAATTCCTTTCATCTTTTTCTGGCTAGGCAGTATGATTAAATACATTTTACTCTTGTTTTCCAATTTAGTTCTGCGGAAAGGTTCTTTTGTGATGTCTTTTGTCGACAACATGCTCTCACAATCTTAGAAAAACAAGCAACATGCTTGAAAAAATGAAAAACAACTTGCCTCCCAGGCAATTCAGTTGGACTTTTTGGTATCGATGGAGAAAAAAAAAAGTACGCTGTTTCTTGCTTTTCACTGACCCCAAAACATTAATCCGACACAATTGAGCATGTGAGTTAGCCTAATTGAATTGATAGGGACATACAATAGCCGTTTTGGAATCATCAAAGCCAAGTGAACTTTCCCAAATTTTGTACAGTCAGCTTCCGTTTTCCTTCATATTCCTGAATTAGTAAAATGTCTTGAACACTGAAACCGCAACACACCGCTACGTTGAATCGATTAACGGGTAGAGCAAAGTCTGATGCAGCTGATCGAAATAAAGGAAAATGACATTTCCTCTCTAATGGGAAGAGCAACGTTAATTCAGATAATTACTTTTTAATGGGAGGAGCAAAGTTGATGCATATACCACTTAAAAAAAGTGATTAAAGATGTTTGAAGGGATATTAAGGGTCTGATTTCGAGTTAAGTTTTTTTTTTTTTTACTTGTACTAAAACTTTAATTTCTTGATGTAATAAAAAAATATATTTTTAAATATTTTTAAATATATTTTAAAAATTAATATTAAATAAATAACTATAAATAAAAAATTAATATAATTTGGTTTCTTCAAAATTAAATTTCAAGATCTGGATATAAACTTGAAGGTCTTAATAGTTTTAAACAGCTGTTATTGATCCAACTAAAAACATTTTTTTATAAGCAATGAATCAAATTCACAAATCATTAGCTCGTTAGATTACATTCCATACCTGGCATGCAATCCGTATGGTGTTTGCTCTTCCTCAAATATGACTAAAAACTATCATAAAGATTAGCCCTGTTTTTGAGGAAAATAAAAGGATGCATCTAACATCAAAACAACATACGCCAACTTCAATCATTAATGAATTTAATAAGATGTTGTATGTCATTTTCTTGATTTATGGTCGATAAATAAGACAAAATGGATATGTGTTTACGCAAAATTCAAACCTAAAGAGCAAAAAAGAACTGTTGAATTAATGGAAGTATCGAACGACAAGCATGGTTCCTGCCTAACCCAGTTTTGGTTCTTCTCCCTTTACAAGGAACAGAAGAAAAAGGCATAAAATTCCTTCTTGCCGATGACTTATGGAAAGGCAACAAATGCAAAAAAGAAAAAAAATCTGAGAAAAGGTATAATTGAAACAATCAAATACACTATCGTCTTTCCTTTTCTTTCCACTCTTTAAACAAAGGATTTTCATAATATTTTCTCTAGACCTACTGATTTCATTATGATCTTTCCTTAATTAATTTGGTTCTTATCAATTTTTTTTCCAACGTGGACAATTAAATTTGTAATTATCCAAAAAAAAAAAAAAACTCCACTTATTTACTTGTTGGGGTGGCTTATAAAAAGAAAGAAAATTTTCAGACCTAAGATAGGAACGAAGGAAGCACCGTTGCTTTGTTTTACTTGTAAAAGAAGAAAATATTATCGAAAATTTTTGTAGCATTGACTCAGAATTTTCAGACTTAGTAACTTCATAGCTTCTTTTTCTTCTTCAATTCTTCAGGTACGTTTCGATTTTCTTTTCTACTTTCCCATGTGTAAACTCATAACCAAAAGGCATTTGAAATCTTCTGTTTCGATTGCGAAAAGGGTTTGCTTTAAAGCAACCGTCTTCTTACATTGATGGCTCCAGCCTCCTGGAGAGGAACCCGATTTCTTTCCAGATGTTCTAAAGTTTATAGATTCTATGTATTTGATGGAAAGAATAATTTTATTCATCATCTTTATGGTAATTACTACTAATAACTGCTATATTACCCTACAAAATAGATGCACCATCATCTATTTTACCTACTTTTTTCAATGTGAAATAAAACTATTTTTTTTTTTACTTTTTTTAATGTGAAATAAAATTTTTTTTAATTTGAATCTTAACTTAATTAATTCATACAGTCATCATTAAAAATAATATTCAACAAATTTAAATTAGATAATATTACTTGTAACATGTTTTTATATCTTAAATTATGAATTTTTTATATAAAAAAAAGAAACTTTTTTTAATTTCTTTCTTTTTCACCAAGCTGTAGTTCACTTCAGTTAATGGTTCTTAGAATTTGTTCATCCCTCTTGTAGACATCAAATTTGTCCAACCTTGATCAAATTTATTAATAAGATAATAATAATATTATTAAATACAATAATAAAAAAATATACAAAAAAAAGAAAAAAGAAAAAAAAGAAAAGAATAACAAAACTGAAGAACCAAAAGACAAATAGAAAAATACAAGAAAAGAAAAAACAAAGCAGGGGATGCTTGGTGCTGTACACGGCACCACTAGCACCACCCCTTGCTAGGCCATGTGCCACCTACTTAGGCACAGAGCCAAAGTAAGATAAAGCAGAAGAAACAAAAGGGGGCAGAGAGGCTGGTGTTGGGGTGCCATACACGGCACCCCCCTTCTGCCAAGCCTTGTGCCACCTGCCCAGGCACAGGGCCATAGCTGAAGCTCTATAAATAGAGCTTCTGGTCAACCCCAAAGAGAAGAGAAGGAAGAGAAGGGGAGATCCTGTAAAAAAAATTAAAAAAAAACACAAAAAAATAGTCCTCCCCGTAAAGAGGAACCTCAACGCCAAAGCATTCCTGCAACAAAAGAAAAAGATTGTTAGTTTAGGTTTTCAAAAAAAAAAAAAGAACACCTAAACTTTGAGCCCCGATCTACGTTTATTGGGATTGTTTTCGATCAAAATAAGCTTGGATCTAAAAAGATCAGGTTAAAGAGAATGTTTTGATGAGTTTTGAGATTTTTCGACGATCGACACGATGGTCAGAGTTCGTCATTGGCAATGAACACGGCGGTCATCACAACGGATAGCCACCGGCCCCCGATTTGCCTGAGAGAGAGGAAATGAGTTTTTTTTTCTAGGGAAGGGAAGAAATGATCGAAAAAAATTTTGAGCTCTTTTATAGAAACTACCAAAGCTCAAAGCGACGTCGTTTCAATAAAGACCAAAACGATGTCATTTCAAAAAAGATCAAAACAACGCTATTTTAGGCACCTAGGATCCACGCGTCAACCCATTGACCTGACTCGGGGTCCGCGCGACCTACCCGACTCACCCTTAGGCCCAGATTGGTGCAACTGAACCTACCCATACCAAGTCGAACCGGTTTTGAACTGTCGAACCAACTAGACCGCAACCAAACCATCGATCCAACCAAACCACAACTGAGCCACCAAATCGACTGGATCAACGTTGACCGGTTCGGTTCAGGTAAAATTTTTTTTTTGATTTTTTATATATTATTTTATTAATATTTATGCATATTAAAATATTTATATTTGTTAGATTAAATGATAAAATATGTAGTTAAATTTTTTTTATAATTTTGTTAATTTTTAAAATAAACTTTAAAAATAAAAAATAAACTTAATAATAATACAAAATTAATAAAAAATATATAAGAAAAGAAAATTTTTATCCGATGATGAGATTCAAAGGTACTCCTAGTAGTGATACTTACGAAATCTCTAGGTGAGAAGATTTTTTTTAAATACTACCAATGTATTAGAGTATTTATAAAAAGTTTTCAATACAATAAAATTTTTTTGGTTATAAAATAATAAATTAAGAATAAGTAATAAAAAATGAGGAAAAAAATTTTATCCAATAATGAGATTCTAAAAGTATTCTAAGTAGAGATACTCTAAAAACTTTTAGGTGATAAGATTTTTTAAATATTACCAATGTATTGAAATATTTATAAAAAATCTTCACTATAATAAAAATTCTTCTTTTTTTAAATGAAAATAATAATAAGTATTAATTAAAATTAATAAAACTTCTAAATAAAAAATAAAATGTGTGCATTAACGTATTATCATTTGCATTGTATGCATCACATAAATTTTTACGAAAAATAAATTTGAACTTCCGAAGATGAGATTCTAAGGTATTCTAAGAAGCGATGCCTAAGAAATCTCTAGGTGAGAAATAGTTCTTCTAATGTTATCAATGTATTAGAACATTTTAAGAATTATTTCAATAAAAAGGTTCTAATTTATTTTTCTCGAATAAAATTTGAATAATAAACCTTTTTTTAAAAAATAAAATAAACTAATTTCCAATAAATGAAAAATTAAGAAAATTATTTTTCAAATACCGAAAATGAGACTATTTTTTATCAAAATCAAAAGATAACACATAGTTAAGTGGTACCGTTTTTAAACGGACGTTGTGCGGGTGCTAATCTTTTTCTACGCGTAACCGACTCTCGAATCTAGACTGTTTCGCATACCATAAAATTATCTTTTTAATCAATTTTAATTAATTTTAAAATTTTATTAAAAGGATAAATTTTAATAGGTGGTCAATCGCACCTAGCCAAAAAAGATTGGTGACGATTCTGTTATTTTTTATTTCATTTCCAAATTCTTCTGACGGATACAAAATCGTTAGACAGCTTGGCAATTCCACTAGAGAAGCAACTTTTATTGAGAGTTAGGTCAAAATTAACTACGTGTTATCCTTAAATTTTAATTTAAATGATCCTAATCGATTTCTTAGATTTTTATTTTTCACTTAAAAAAAAGCAAAAAAATCGAAAACAAAAAGAAAGTTCACACATGTTTTTTTTACTACTTTTCTTATGCTTTATTTTTCTATATATATTACTCTTGATAAATTAGGAAACATATACACACACACACAATAACATGATGCGTCTCATGCATAAGCTCTATACCCGAGCTCCGTCCTTTATAGGAGAAAGTAAAGTACCTACGTCCTCGTGAGGTGATAACTTCCGAATGGCAAGTGAAATACTTTCACTCAAATTGAACCCTTTTCATTCATAGCCTGTAATGGGTAAGGATCAAGATTTTCTTACTAGTCTAGCATGGACGACAGTAATGAACAATTTGAGAACCTTTAGACACATGTTAACGTAAACTCAACATGCAATAAGCCTAAGAAGCTAACCTTAGGTAAAACCTTGCCCACCCTCTTGTAAAAAATACCTATGTCCAAAACGTGTAAGAATAAAGGTTGTGTGTAATACAAAACAAAAATCTCAAAATAAAAAAAATATTTTTTTATCTTAAACTACATCCTCACACTAACTCAATTTTGTTTTATTTTTCTTTTTACATTAATCATATCATACAGTTCTGCATGAAGGTATTTGCTCTAAGATATCTTTCTCTTGAAATGTCTTCATGAATCCCATAGAACTATAGATTTGCTCAAATCTCATGTAACAAAAGTTGTATGAAATTAATGAGAATTTCTAATGCTAAAATTTATCCAAAAGCAAATATCTCCCATTTGTATTCATGCATCATGTGCATCATTTTTATTTTTCAAAAAATAAAAAATAAAAATTTCAACACATGGCATTCTGATTTTTTAAAATAATTTTTTTTGGTAATAAAGGTTCAGAAATAGCTCACCCATCAATAAATTTTGACTCAACCCACTCACCATTCATACAACACCAGAGTTCAAACAAGAATCATGGAACAAAAATAGGCTAATTAATGTGAGATGATGGAAAAAGCTCAAGAAGAACTAAGGGGGGATCTTAGTATAATAACGGAGATGCTAAAAAAACTTGACAAAGAAAAAACAATGAAAGAAAATCCTAGCCTTCAAAAGCAATCGCTAGACATGATAGATCCTATACACCCTACAAGGTTTGAACTGTGATCAACCCAACCTTCTCAAGGAACCAGAGTGTAAATTCCTACTGTCGGTGGATATTTCAATTCTTATCCAAGAATGACATCAGCACCTGTTCCAAGACAGTTCCAAAATTTTTTAATCCTATTATGACGAAAAAACCACATGAGCCAATCTTGATTCCTAACTTGGATGATCCCAATGAGAGAGAAAAGTTAGGGATAATGATACCTGAGAAAGTGAAAGATATCAGTGCCCAGAAAATATGAAGTTATTGGAAAAAAAGCTTAGGGTCATAGAGGGAATGAATTTTTATAGCTCCACAGATGCAATCGAGCTTTGTTTGATCCTCGACGTAGTCATTCCACCTAAATTTAAGGTTCTTGAATTTAAAAAATATGATGACACAAATGCCCAATGACTCATATCATCATGTATTATTGCAAGATGATGACACATGCTCATGATGAGAAGTTGTTGATGCATGAATTTCAAGATAACCTCAAAAGATTTACTGTCAGATGGTATGGTCAACTAGATAGGACTCGTATTCGTTCCTGACAAGAGCTCTTAAAGATATTCATTACACAATATCAACATGTCATGGATTTAGCTTCAGATCATCTATCTCTACAGAATATGAAAAAGAAGGTAACCAAAAGCTTTAAAAAGTATGCACAGAGATGAAAAGATATGATTACACAAGTTTAACCTTCTTTCATCGAGAAAAAGACAACTGTCTTATTTGTAAACACCTTGAAAGTACCTTACTATGAAAAATTGATAGGTAATGTCACTAAAAGCTTTACAGATATGTGATATCCGATAAAATTATAAAAAATACCATAAATAATGGCAAGCTCAGTGTAGGAAAGACAAGCGAAGTAAAAAAAAATGAAACCTCAAAAGAAAAAAGAATGAAGCCCAAGCAGTGAACTATATGGGGTAACAATTTGAATGTTTCACTCCATACCCCACACCAGTGTATCAAACCCATTACCTTCTTATAAACAATGTTACATCCATCCTTCATCCTTGTCAACCGTATTGGTCGCTACAATAACTAGCTTATCCACCTTATTTTTAGCCATTTTTTCAGACACCCAGTTGTTCATACAACCATTCTGCTACACTTACTAGATCAAAACAAAGATTCAATCTAGATAGTGGTTTGAGAGTCTCAAGAAATACCAAACAAAGAATCACTTTTGATCCTATCCCTATATGTTACACAAAATTGTTACCTCAACTTATCCAGGATCAATTTTTGGAACCTGTGCATCTAGAACCCCTTTAACCTCCTTTCTCAAAATGGTATGATCCTAATACAAAATATGATTACCATAGTGAAAATCAGGGTCACTCAAGAGAGAATTATCTTGCATTGAAATACAAGGTTAGAGATCTCATTAAAGTTAAAAAAATAAAATTTAAAACTAATAGTAATCATTGTGTTGCTAAAAACTTTCTACTTTGATATATTAGAAAAGAGGTAAACCAAAGATGTTAAAACATTGATGTGATAGACAGATAAAGAATTGGAGAATGATTATATAGCTTTTTTAAAAAATGATAGATACTTCATTTGGCGTTACAAATAGATGGATTGATTCAAAATAAAAGTATGCCCATTTTATTTCCTTTTTCACTTTTGTACTAGCCATGTGTATGAACTTCATGACTTGTATGAAAGTTGAATCTGAATGCTAAGAGCCTTATTTTTCTATTTTTGTCTCAATTTAAAAAAAAAACTTAAAAAATTTTAGTGGTTGTTATTATGAACCTACCCGAATAAAATACTTTCATGTCCTTTTCATGTCCCAAAATCACTTGAAAAAGAAATCTTAATGCTCCAAAAGATACAAGTTTGAACTTTGTGATGCTTCTCTTAAAGTAACAAATACTGAAATGATCAATCTAAAAAAAAAAAACTTTTGAGTTCATTGAAAATCAGGCAAATATGATACTTTGTTATCTAGATGTTGGTGATTTGATAGGTATCAAGACTATACTTTAAATAAAAAGTCATCCAGATAGCCATGAATACCCAAACACATCATTTTTTAGCTAGGGGGCATACTGACAGAAGAGCATGATTTTTAGTTGCCTCAAGCTTACCTAGTTTAGGGCACGAGATAATTTCATGATGATGTGTGTAATTGAGACCCAAATACAACCTTTCAGCATGATTTTCATTGTCAAATAAACCTTGTTGACTTATCAAGATAGGACAAAGATTGGTTGTGATGTGAGTTATGAAAACAAGAAAAAAAAATTGATGATTATATCGTGCACTCTAGATATTCAAACGATCTAAAAAAAAAAGAGGTAATAGAAACAAATTCTAAGTTTTTTAAAAAATCGCTCTTCAGCACAAGTGAATAGGCTTGAGATGACAAATGGCCATCTTTCCTTATTCTTTCACAAATAAGAAATTATTCATTTGCTACTCCTTTGAGCCTAGTGAATTCTTTCTCAATAAACCTTGATCAAGGATCACTTTTTACATTTAAAAAAGATACAAAGAAATATTTATTTGATGAAGTCATGCTCTCACAACAAAGAAAAAATACCTTAAGCTGTAAGAGCAAATTGAGTTTAAAAGTTCTGAACATATTCCAGCAAATGTTGAAATATACAAAAAAAAGGTAAAAAAAAGAAAAAGAGATAATTGGATGTTATGACTGAAGAAACAAAAAGGATGAATGCCTAAAAGAAAGTTCTGCACATGAATGTAAAAGGATCCTTGGTCTGATCACCTTCAAATATATGTTTTGAGCCTATTTATCCATTCTTTCAGAACCTCGAACCCTGGCCTATGTTACAAACCTTGAAAGTCTATTTCGATCAAACATGGATACTTGAACTAAAGAGTTTATTTCTTGTAGAATCCTTCATGAACGACTTCTTTTTTGCCTATTTTTTTTTCACAAAAATACTTGAGTGTATGAAAAAATTGTCAAAAAAAATCATCAAAAAAAAGAGAGAAAAATGAAAGAATAAAGCTCTATGGTAAAAACCTAAAAATGGACAATCTAGAGCGAGAATGGGATTGTAACATGAAAACTCATCGCAACCAATGAGTGAGATTTGTGTAAGGGTTATCATAGAAAATCTTGGCCTTGCCCAATATGATCTTGAATTAACCACAACTAGTCTTGATATCTATTAAAATACCATATTATGATACTAAAAAGGGTGTCAAATTTGATTTAACCGTTACAGAACCTCCAAAAAAAATTTATTGTTGAGCTTAGATAAAAATTCAATTTTCCCATGCAGACCTTAGTTTGACAATTGATCATCCTAACCTATTAAAAGATAGAATTGTCCTGTGCATAATAATGATCACTATTTTTTAGAGACTTAAGAGTCACATTATTTCATAGAGGTTAACTAAGGTGATTTTTTTGATAATTTTGTCATTAAAATAAAATGTTTTTAGGGAAGAAAAATAAAATTTTAAAAAAATTTTGAGGAAAATAAGGGGCAGTATGGGAATGCAAAAGTATGCTTAATCAGTTGAGTTTTTACCACAATTCAAGGCTCATTTTCTTCAATTCTCTTTCATTAAGTTTGAATTGGTCATATGTATGTTCGATTTGAATATGAAAAATGAAAAGAATAGTCGAGAAATCCAAAATTGTGAAGAAAAAAAGTAAATTGATGAGCAGCAAAGAAAAGATTTGGAATTGAGATGAAAGATTCAGGATTGAATGAAAGAGAACTTTGAAGAAAAGAAGATTTTGGGCAGTAGCATATCTTGAATTTTTTCTAAAAAAAATTTTTTTTTTGAGCATTTGAACCTTTTGACATTGCATTTGCATCATTAGTTTGTCATTCATTGATAAAGCATGTGTGTATTGATATTTTTTTTTAAAAGATATTTGCATTTCATGTGCATCATTTTAAAAAAAGACATTTGTATTTCATGTGCATCATTTCAGAAAAAGATATTTGTATTTGCATCCTTATTTTAAGAGAAGACATTTGCAACATAATGGTGTTTATCAATTTTGGAAGCATTAATGAAGAAAAAAAAAGGGGGCAAAAACATACTCAAAAGATCAAGATGAGATGGCCCAAGATGAGAGCTTTAAACCCAATCTAGCTAATAAAAAAGTTGTTAACCTAGTGAAATTGACATTGTTTTCAAAGTTCTCGGTAGTGATATCTGAGTATTAAAGTATGAGTTACATTTTCTTGATGGTGATATCCAAGACATTTTCAAAATCACTAGGTGGTGATATTAGAGTATTAAAAAAAATCATTTGCATTTTCTTGGTGGTGATATTCGAGTATTAAGATTTGAACTGCATCTTCTTAGTGGTGATATCCGAGTTTAAATTTTGAATTTGCATTTGCATTCTCTCAGTGGTGATATTCGAGTCTTAAAGCTTGAATTACATTTTCTCGATGGTGATATTCTAGTTCCTTTCGATAGCGATATCTGAAGAAATTTATATATTCTCGGTGGTAATATTTGAGTTTAAAGTTTGAATTTGTATTTGTATTTCCTCGGTGGTGATATCCGAGTATTAAAGCTTGAATTGTATTTTTTTTATTGTGACATTTGAGTTCCCTTCAGTAGCGATATCCGAAGTCATTTGCATCTTCTCGGTGATGATATTCGAGTTTAAATTTTGAATTTGTATTTGCATTCTCTCGGTGATGATATCTGAGTATTAAAGCTTGAATTACATTTTTTTGATGGTGATATTCGAATTCCCTTCGATGGTGATATCCGAAGACATTTGGATATTCTCAATGGTGATATCCGAGTTTAAAGTTTGAATTTGCATTTGCATTTCCTCGATGGTGATATTTGAATTACATTTTTTCGATGGTGATATTCGAGTTCCCTTCGGTGATAATATCCAAAGTCATTAGTATCTTCTCGGTGGTGATATCCGAGATTATTTATCCTTCGATAGTGATAATCGAAGTTATTTTTTTCAAGATGAAAATTTAAAATTGTTGAGCCTCTGCTGAGATGAGCCTTTTCAAGATAAAATTTTTAAAATTGTTAAACCTCTGCTTAGAGGAGCTTTTTCAAGATAAAATTTTTAAAGTTGTTGAGCCTTTGCTAGGATGAGGAGCTTTTTCAAGATAAAATTTTTAAAGTTATTGAGCCTCTGCTGAGATGAGCCTTTTTCAAGATAGAATTTTTAAAATCGTTGAGCATCTGCTGAAATGAGCCTTTTTCAAGATATAATTTTTAAAATCGTTGAGCATCTGTTGAAATGAGCTTTTTTCAAGATATAATTTTTAAAGTCGTTGAGCATCTGCTAAGAGAAGCATTTTTCAAGATAAAATTTTTAAAAGTTGTTGAGCCTCTGCTGAGAATAACTTTTTCAAGATAGAATTTTTAAAGTTGTTTTCAAGATAAAATTTTTAAAAGTTATTGAGCTTCTGCTAAGAGAAACTTTTTCAAGATAGAATTTTTAAAGTTGAGCCCTCTGTTGAGAGGAGTATTTTTTTCAAATTCTAAATTTTTAAAAGTTGTTCAGCCTCAAGTAAAAAAAGCATTTCAATTTGATGAAAAGAGCTTTCTTATTAGTTTAAGTAAAAAAAAAAAAAAACTTTTACAAACAAAATTGATGTCTTTATCTTTGCATTATTCTTGATTCTCAGCAATGTGCAAAGAGGGACAACTGTAGACATCAAATTTGTTCAACCTTGATCAAATTTGTTAATAAGATAATAATAATAATAATATTATTAAATACAATAATAAAAAATATACAAAAAAAGAAGAATAAAATAGAAGAACCAAAAGATAAACAGAAAAATACAAGAAAAGAAAAAATAAAGCAGGGGGTGTCTGGTGGCATGCACGACACCACTGGCACCACCCTTTACTAGGCTCTGTGCCACCTACCCAGGGGCATAGGGCCAAAGCCAGATAAAATAGAAGAAACAAGAGGAGGCAGAGAGGTTAGTGTTGGGGTGCCATACACAGCACCCCCTTTCTACCAAGCCCTGTGCCATCTACCTGGGCACAAGGCCATAGCCAGAGCTCTATAAATAGAGCTTCTGGTTGACCCCAAAGAGGAGATGAGGAAGAGAAAGTGAGATCCTGCAAAAACAAAGAAGGGGTGTTCTGTAAAAACAAAAAACAACACAGAAAAGAACACACAGAAAAAAATAGTCCTCCCCGTAAGGAGGAACCTCAGCTCCAAAACAGTCCTGCAACAAAAGAAAGAGATTGTTAGTTTAGGTTTTCAAAAAAAAAAAAAGAAGAACACCGAAACTTTGAGCCTTAATCTACGTCGATCAGGGTTGTTTCCAATCAAAAGAAGCTTAGATCTAGAAAAATCAGGTTGAGGGGAACGTTTTGGTGAGTTTTGAGATTTTTCGATGATCGACACGATGATTGAAATTCGTCACCGGTAAGGAGCATAGTGGTCGTCACGACAGATGGCCACCGACCCCCAATCTGCCTAAAAGAGAGGAAAAGAGTTTTTTTTTTTTTTTAGGGAAAAAATGATCGAAAAAAATTTTGGGCCTTTTTATAGAAATTGCCAAAGCTCAAAACAATGTCGTTTCAATAAAGATCAAAACGACACCGTTTTAAGCACCCAAGATCCACGCGTCAACCCATTAACCAGACCCGGGGTCCACGCGACAAACCCGATTCACCCTTAGGCCCAGACCGGTACAGTTGAACTGACCCATATCAAGTCGAACTGACCCTGGACCGTCGAACCAATTAGACTGCAACTGAACCGTCGAGCCAACTAGACCGAAACTGAGTCGTCGAACTGAACGGATTGGCATTGATTGGACCGTTGATCGGTTCGATTCAGGTGAAATTTTTTTTTCTTTTTTTTCTTTTTTATTTTTTTATATATTATTTTATTAATATTTATGCATATTAAAATATTTATATTTGTTAGATTAAATGATGAAATATGTAGTTAATTTTTTTATAATTTTGTTAATTTTTAAAATAAACTTTAAAAATAAAAAATAAACTTAATAATAATACAAAATTAATAAAACAATCTAAAAAAAAAAAAT
Source organism: Durio zibethinus (assembly GCF_047325235.1). Lineage (NCBI taxonomy): Eukaryota > Viridiplantae > Streptophyta > Magnoliopsida > Malvales > Malvaceae > Durio > Durio zibethinus. The sequence goes on from NC_143167.1 coordinate 811,941, forward strand.
TTATCCGATGATGAGATTCAAAGGTACTCCGAGAAGTGATACCTACGAAATCTCTATGTGAGAAAATTTTTTTTAAATACTACCAGTGTATTGGAGTATTTATAAAAAATTTTCAATATAATAAATTTTTTTGTTATAAAATAATAAATTAATTAATAAATTAAGAATAAGTAATAAAAAATGAGAAAAAAAATTTTTATTCAATAATGGGATTCTAAAAGTATTCAAAGTAAAGATACTCTAAAAATCCCTAAGTGAGAAGATTTTTTAAATATTATCAGTGTATTAGAATATTTATAGAAAATATTCAATATAATAAAAATTTCTCTTTTTAAAAAAATGAAAATAATAATAAGTATTAATTAAAATTAATAAAACTTCTAAATAAAAAATAAAATGTGTGCATTAACGCATTATCATTTGTATTGCATGCATGGCATAAATTTTATGAAAAATAAATTTAAACCTCCGAAGATGAGATTCGAAAGTATTCCGAGAAGCGATGCCTAAGAAATCTCTAAGTGAAAAAGAGTTCTTCTAATGTTACCAATGTACTGAAACATTTTAAGAATTATTTTAATAAAAATGTTTTAATTTATTTTTCTCGAATAAAATTTGAATAATAAACCGTTTTTTTTAATAAAATAAACTAATTTCTAATAAATAAAAAATTAAGAAAATTATTTTTCAAACACCGAAAATGAAATTATTTTTTATCAAAATTAAAGGATAACACGTAGTTAAGTGGTACCGTTTTTAAATGGGCATTGTGAGGGTGCTAATCATTCTCCACGTGTAATCGACTCTCAAATTCAAACTGTTTCTCAGATCATAAAATTATCTTTTTAATAAATTTTAATTAATTTTAAAATTTTATTAAAAAAATAAATTTTAATAGGTGATCAATCACACTTAATAAAAAAGATTGATAACGATTTCGTTATTTTTTATTTCATTTTCAAATTTATTAGACGACACAAAACTATTACGACACCCCTCTAAAAGTAAAATTTGTTCGTTTTGATTTAATTGTCTTTTTATAATTCCAACACAAGAGTTCTGACTATAAAGAATAAGTTTAACTTGTTTAGACGTTATTCTTTTATGATCATTCGATTCGGACAACATTTCGGTTTCTTTTTTTACGGAATATGGCGTTAGTTATTGCACATAATATCTTTTTGGTTCTTAAATAGTTCTATCTCCAATACCTGTTTGTTTAATGAAGTTAATGAAACTATTAATGGATGTGACGAATAAGTTAACCTTGTTTAGACGTTATTCTTTTATGATCATTCGATTCGGACAACATTTCGGTTTCTTTTTTTACGGAATATGGCGTTAGTTATTGCACATAATATCTTTTTGGTTCTTAAATAGTTCTATCTCCAATACCTGTTTGTTTAATGAAGTTAATGAAACTATTAATGGATATGACGAATAAGTTAACCTTGTTTAGACGTTATTCTTTTATGATCATTCGATTCGGACAACATTTCGTTTTCTTTTTTTACGGAATATGGCGTTAGTTATTGCACATAATATCCTTTTGGTTCTTAAATAATTCTATCTCCAATACCTGTTTGTTTAATGAAGTTAATGAAACTATTAATGGAAGTATCTTTTCTGGTTCGAGTTTAAAACCAAAAAAAAAAAAAAAAAACCTCAATAGGAGAAATTATCATATTTAAAATTTTTAAATTTTATTATCAAAATTAACCCAAAAATTCTAGTACTATTTCACAGATGTGAACTTGTTGACTCCCATTATACGTTATTCTTTTCAAACCCTTTAGCTTTTAAATTAAACTTTATTTTCAATCCACATTGATTAACATATTGATTAACATATTGCTGTACCAAAAAGTTTAATATTTTTTATAAGTTAGAAGATCCAAATGTCCTAATTCTTTAAAAGAAAAACAAAAAATCAAAGTCTCCCCTCGTCTCACTTTATTTCGCTTTGCGACTAATACACATTATTATATGTATCAATTACTTTTATATTTTTAATATATTAAATTCGTAATATTACTAAAAAATATATTGAAATTGCTTGTATCAGGAACTATAGCCCTAATGCAAACCGACTTTAAGATAAATCAAGTTACTTTACTAATTCTGTTCGTTCTGTTTTCTCTGTTTTTTTTTTTTTTTTCTCTTGTTTTTTTCTTTGATTCTTGCTTCAAGTGAAGAAAACTACAGTTTCATGCATGTAGGGAGAGAGACATTGATTGTCTGCTTTGTCCGAAAGAGGGTTTTCATTTGTTCACCTTTTAACGTACAGCTAAAAGTAAGAACGAACGTTAAATTGATATTGAAAATTAGAAATCATTGAAGAGAAACTGTTTCCAAACCAGGAGGTGCAATTATTTGAACAATGTGAAAATCTTTAAACCCAAGTTTTCTACCACTTTTAATGAGAGTTATTATGGAAAAAAAAAAGGGGGGGTTCGATCCGTAAAACAATATATGTATAAATATATATATATATATATTTATTTATTTATTTATGAGATATACAGTAACTTGTCTGAAATGACAGCAAAAAGAAGAGAAATACAATTTCTCAATTACTACGTTTCTTTTATTGAAATTTTCTTTTGCCATTGCAGCGATATTTATTGTTAGATGAGAATAACTATAGTCTATAGATTTAGAGACGTTGAGATTAGATTAATTATGGTAATTATGATAAAGGAAAATAACCTTGAAAAGGAATTGCCTGTGTGATTGGAATATGAATGTTTCTTTTCAACAACAGAAAGTCAATTTCATACTTCCAAAGCTTTTACTTTTTTGGCTTAGTGAAAACATCCTTTTACTTTTTTCAATTGGATGGCCCAAAGAACAAAATTTAGGTTTCACAGCTACGATAAGGGTCGAAAAATGTCGAAATAAATAGCTACTGGTGGCCTATGCGCCTAACCCCCTGGTTTGCTCAGCTAATACTAGAATTTTGATTCTATATAACTTTGAGTCTTGATTTAGTTTTGCAGACAAGGAGTGGGAACCTAAGGGTGAGCCCCTCAATGAAGGATACATCATTCGAAACAATGGAGACGAAAGGAGAATATGATAATGGTATTAATGGGATCAATGAGCAAGGTGATTTTGATCCAAGTGCACCTCCTCCGTTCCGGATTGCTGATATCCGAGCTGCCATCCCCAAGCACTGTTGGATCAAGAATCCTTGGAAGTCCATGAGTTATGTTTTCAGGGATGTCAATGTGGTTTTTGCATTAGGAGCAGCAGCAGTCTACTTGAATAGTTGGTTCTTTTGGCCTATCTACTGGGTTGCGCAGGGAACAATGTTTTGGGCTCTCTTTGTCCTTGGGCATGATTGGTAATCATATCTAATCTTTCCTGTTGTATGTTTTCAGTATTGGTTTGCATTTTGGAGTAAAATATAATTGGTTTTGGACTGCGCAGTGGCCACGGAAGCTTTTCAGACAGCCCCATTCTTAATAGTGTGGTGGGACATATCTTGCATTCTTCAATTCTTGTTCCTTACCACGGATGGTAAGTATATGAGGTAACATTTGTTACTTGGAATCTTCATTTCAGTAAGCAATTACATTAACATTACTTGAAAATGTTGCAGGAGAATAAGCCATAGAACTCATCATCAGAACCATGGAAATGTTGAGAACGATGAGTCATGGGTTCCGGTAAAACATTCTTTACCTTTTGCTTCTATTCCATGCAAAAGTATGTATCAAATTGGAAACTGACCCTTCACACTCCATTTTTTAATCTCAGCTGCCTGAGAATATTTACAAGAATTTGGACATCAGTACGCGATTTCTGAGATTCACTGTCCCCTTCCCCCTATTTGCATACCCTCTATATTTGGTGAGAAAGCTTGTGTTAATGGAACTAATTATATGCAAAGATTAACATTATGCTTGTAATTATAGAATAGATTCCTTATCTTTGTTTAAGTTGTTGCATTACAGTGGCATAGAAGTCCGGGCAAGGAAGGATCTCACTTCAACCCTCACAGCAACCTATTCACTCCCCAAGAGAGGAAACTCGTGATGATTTCTACCACCTGCTGGAGTGCAATGGCCGTTCTGCTTGCCTATTTATCCTTTGCAATTGGTCCAGCCATGGTACTAAAGCTCTACGGTGTTCCCTACTCGGTATGTCAAGTCGTACCTTACTCGTCAAGTCTCTAGTTTTACATATACGGAATTTCTGATAGTAATTTATTGTTTGGAATGATCTACCATTTCGTAGATTTTCGTGATATGGCTGGATTTAGTGACTTACCTACATCACCATGGCCATGAACAGAAACTTCCTTGGTACCGTGGCAAGGTAAAGGATATAGCCTACCTAAATACTTCAATTAAGCTCAGAGGATTTTGGTATCCAATGCAAATGAATAATTCGATCCTGAATTTGACAGGAATGGAGTTACCTCAGAGGAGGGCTTACAACAGTGGACCGTGATTATGGTTTATTCAACAATATACACCATGACATTGGCACCCATGTCATACATCACCTCTTCCCTCAAATCCCTCATTATCACTTAGTAGAAGCGGTAATATTCTAAACTAATTTCACCAAACAGATTGGTTTTACAAAACAAGTTAAATATTCTAATGGTTTGATGCTTTTGCCTTGAAGACTAAAGCAGCAAAACCAGTGATCGGAAATTACTACCGGGAGCCAAAGAAATCAGGGCCTATTCCATTTCACTTGATCAAGAATCTAGTCACAAGCCTTGGACAAGATCATTACGTGAGCAACAGTGGAGATATAGTATATTATCAGACTGATCCACAGCTATTTCAGTTACTTTCCCTTGGCAAATCTGAATGATATAAATTTACAGAACTTTGTTGTTTTGTCTTTCTTTTTGTCATTTCGAATAATAAACATTGAAGTTTAAGTGATCTTTTCAGAGATTGATTATCAGCACATGATCTCTCACCTATGAAAAAAAACCATCATTGCAAGCAACAATTCATCCTAACCTCTCAATTGTTTTGTTTAATCATCCCATTATTATATGCTTAAATGAAAATTAACATCGAGCTCATGGTAAACCATTTTCCTATTGTCATCATCTCTTTTTTGTCTTTTTCTTGGTTTGCTTTGTTGTAATAATTGGGCTGGTCTTCTGTAAAAGAAGACAAGCACCCAAAGAAAAAGAAATGCGGCCGAAGCTTAGACTACGTCATGTAGCCTAGCCCAAAATTAAAAAAATAATTGAAAATTAGGATCGTGGCTACGGCCACATGCTTTATGTTAGAAAAATGAAGTTTCACCTTATATTTTTTTCTAGGCAAGAGCCCCTTTTCAAACTATTTGAAATTCCCAACAACAGATAAAAGGTAGATAGAAACATCAAACATAGCAACAGGGTTCGGTCGGGAGAGAGAACAGCATTACCCTGTCATTTAAAACCTTTGTTGGGCAACTCGTAACTAGCGGCCAAGTTTGCCAGCATCTTCGGCTCCAAACCACAAAGAATTTCCACAGCCTTATAGTTTAGACTAGTCAAGTCCTCTCTGACTCACTGTTTCGCCTAACCAATTGTCTCCTCGAGCTCAATATAAATATCCCACTTTGTATTGCAGGGATTTGAAAATAACTGTAACGAATAAGATTGGTTATTGTAATGAAAAAAAATTAAAACAAATGCAGAATCTAAAAGCTATCCTTTATTTCCTTTGATGGTGGTAAGTGATATTGATAGTAAACTAATTCCCCTACGCGCAGGGAGAAGGTTACTTCATGTTTAACCCATTGTAATGCAAGACAAGTAGACAGCAAATTGCTGGAAAATAGACTTGTCCTAGCGCGTGCAAACATATTGCTTTAAGCCTTGCCCAATGCCCATTGCCATTTGCCCCCCACTTTCAAATGCAAATCCCGCCATCTCTCACTCTCTTTCCAACTTCCCTTTTGCACTATTTCACTATCAACCCCCACATTCAAATTTTTCTCCTTTTGGACTTTGGTGGCGCTTTGCTTTTTCTTTGTGATGAAAACTGTTCCTTTTTGCAAAATTGTAAGCTAAAGTTACTCAACAAACCCAAATCATTCTTAGTGTTTTCCCTCCTCTTTCCTTAGTTGTTTACTTACTTTTACAACATGAAGTTGTTGTCTTCTTCTCCTTCCATTTCTTATTCTTCTTCTTCTTCAACTGTCTCTTTTGATCTCAAAATGTGCACTTCAAAAAGTGCAACGGGTGGTTGCCTTGCAGGGATTTTACGTCGAATTCTTTGTTTCCGGAGTCTCCCAACACACCCTTCTGATCACGTTACTGAGGCTGATTCAGTAGCAAGTCATAAGAAGCAACGATTCAATGCTGTCGACAAGCTTGATGATGCTTCCAAGGTCACACCAGGGATTGTAGCAAGGCTAATGGGGTTGGATTCTTTGCCTGAAATCAGCTTGCTTAAGACACAAGCAAATCCAAATTCAATTACAAGAAGCCGGTCAATGAATTCAGCTGATTACAAGCAAGATACTGATGCAATCCATGGGAAGCATAGGCGAGTGAACTCTACATTGTCTCTCCGCGATATGCCTACCTACTTCGAGCTAGAAAATGACGAATTTTTTGTGGTTAGCTTTGAGAAGGGAAGTGAAGGGAAAGAGATGAGATCAAAACGAAGGAAATGCAAAGGAAGCAGTGGAGAATTGAAGCAAAGAAAAGAAGAGAAGGAAAATAGAGTAGAGACGGTTCCGGAGAAACAGAATAAGGATGCTCATGAACAGGCTAGCAAAAGGGTTTTGAATGTGTTGAATGTGGAGACGGTGAACAGAAGAATTGTTGATAAGCCTAATTGGGAAGTAGCCAAATGCAGTGAACTTAATGATTTCTCATTGGAGAGACCAATTGTCAGCATAAAGGGTCTAGACTGCTCAAAACGTGTAGACAAGAAAGGTGTGCCTGATGGAGCAAAATTGAGCAAGAAAAAGAAGAAAATACAGCATCGTGTAGCTCAAAATGTAGAGCCTGAATGCAGCTCAGAAGATTCGAGCCCGGTATCTGTTCTTGATTTTGATCAATTCATCATTGATCATGATGTTCCTACATCAGGTTAGTGCCTCTTAATTCTGTTCATCATTTAATAGAGTTCTGTTATTCATCTTTTTGACTAAATTTGAATTATTTGTAACAGAGGAAGATTCAAAAGCCGAAAGGTCTAACACAAGAAGGAAATTATCACCAGACATGGAAAATTATGGATGCCAACCTCCTAGTAATGATAGTAATGTGATTGAAGATGATCCCGGGGTAAACATTTTTGAAGGTAAAGATTTGAAGCCTAGGAAAAAAGATTGCCACAGTGAGAAAAACTTGGAATGTTGGGATGCAGTTTGCGGGATGATTGAAGCTGAAGTGGCTAAATCAAGTTGGTTATGCTCAAAGAATGAAGACCTTGAAGATGTTACTGCAGATTTTGGATCAAAAATTTTAGACCAATTGTTAGATGAGCTTGTAGTTCAATTGAAGAATTTGAACTTGTAAAAGTACAGCAGTAAAGCCTTAGGTAAATTTTGCAATGGTAAGCCTATAGTCAATGATATACAGTACTTTCTGTCAAGTCTTGCATTCATTTGTCAAAATAATGTATAGTTTAAATTTAAATTCTTTGAAATGAAAGGATTACGCGCCTCCGTACCTGCCTTCATGCTGTGGCTGACAGCAAAAAACTGATTTAAATATCATTAAATTTTTAAAATTCTGCATAAATTGGTTAAGAAGAAAAAGTTGCATACAAGAAGACCCTTTATTTCTCTAGAAAAAAAAAAATCCAAATTCCAGCAAACGATTTTCTTGTTTTCACATTTTATGAATCTTTACCCATGCTAAAATCTTCAAATGAACATCTTCATGGGAAACCCAAATCCCTAAGTTTGGTATAAACTAGTACTAAAATATACTAAAAGGGTAGAGAAAATTATGATTGGACAACAAATTCTAGTAGTAGGAGTGTTGCATGGCTACCAGGCCACCACCCTACCAAGGACCACAATGGGCTGCCAGACAAATCTTTGCTTGCAAATTTCATTATCCACTACTTTAAAACTAGTTTAACAGATGGAACTCAAATTTTTTGAAAAGGTGTAGCTATTATTTATCTATTGTCTCACCTAGAACGTGAGAAATTAACTTATTTGGATTTGCAGAAAATTCCTTCTTGTGAAGCAGCGTTTCAATCAGGATACCACTTGATTTTGTCCTGATTTGACCGGAGTTTGATGTTAGAGGAATATTTCCAACCGGCAAACCCGAAACAATGGTTTATTGCTTTATTAAATTACAAACAACAAGCAAGAATAAGCAATGCAGCCCCCACACCAATATAAAACAATCCCGAAGCCGGCAGCAAGAGTCCAGCAAGGGCCTACTCTGGATGAAGATATTATATTATTAAGAAAATTTTTTTATTTCTTTTAGTAACAGTAAGTTGATTATTCGATTTCTGCATCCCCAAGAAACCTTATTGAAAATTGACAAAAACATTATTCTAGTCTTTTGCTAATGAGAAGCCAAAAAAATCTTTGGTTGTCTAAAATGACAAAGCTTTACTTTTCTTCATTCTTCCAGCTCCTAGTGCCCATCCCACTTCCAAGTTCACCCAATAAGAAAAGTAAATTTAAAGACACAAATAAGCTAAACACTAGTAGGACTGACTTTTTGTCAGTGCTCAACAATCACACCCACTTAGAATCATGGAATCAATGAGCCTAATACCTTTTGAATGCCGAAAGCAAATGCAGAGTTCAAAAAGTTGATTGGCAAATGACACTGTAAAGATGAACAAAAAAAATAAAGATCCATTCATTCTGTGCCTTGCGTAACGAAATGGAACTCTCAAATTGTGGCATTTAAGAGTGCAGAAAATGGATTCCAAAAACATTCATGTCCATTAGTTTCCTGCTAAAAATAGAATGTTGGGACTGATATGCATATTTCCAGCTGGGAAGTCAGAAATAGGGAATCCTGAACTCTGGTTGTAACGAGCAAAGCCAAAAAAGCCATCCGCCTTTACAGATTACAAAATCGAAAATCATATAAAAGGATAAGCAAGTTTCCACTGAAAAATATATAAATATATTAATTAAATAATCCACCAGTTTCTGGTACATAAAATGTGTTCTTCAGCCCCCACTAACTGAAAATAAACAAAAAAATATCAGTACACTTGCTTCCATTTGCCAATTGAAATTAATGTAACTCCGAAATTTGACTAGCGAACATTGGCCTCACTACCCTCTTATGCAAATGATGTTTCTTGGATGAATATGTAACTCCATCCAAGAAATGAACCAGATTTAAGGAAAACAAAGAATAACAGACATTATTCTCGAGAACCTATGAGCAGTATTAACAGAAACCTTTTGTTCTGCTCACTTTGTATTCTCCTAAAGGGGCCAATCAATTTTCCCCTTCTCCAATTAATTCCAATTACAAATGCTGAATATTGATAAAATTTCAAAAAATGGCCAAAAACAAACTAGTTAAACGTTAACTTAGGAGCTAATGGTGGGGATAGCTTTGCTTTTAGGCCACCATCTGCTCCTGCTCCATGTACAATTGCTCCACCCAGGCAGGGAGCATCTCCGCAACACCAGTGTTAAGATGGCATTGCTGCTGCTGCTCGTCCTCAAAACTGAACTGCCCAGCAGAAGGGGTGTCCTTCACCAGAGACTGGACCCAAGATACATCAGGCTCATCAGAAGTTGGTGACATTGAGGGTGCCGCATTTCCCAAATTCCTGCCACTGCTTCGGAACGCAAACGAAGCAGATTTTCTTAGTTTATTTAGCTCTTCTCCCTGTATACCCCAGTCTAATTTGCCATCAGGAGAACCCCAATCCGAAAGGTTAGAAGGCATTGCACTTGCAGAAGAAGCTGGTGAAGAATACGAATGACGATTTACAGCAGTACGCTCAATAAAGCTATGGCTCCGATTTGCAAAGGCAGCTGACCTTGAACTTAAAACTGCTGCTGCAGATGGCCCAGATGGGTCAATCCCAAAGGGTGGAGATGCCCTCACAGGAGAGGATGCTAGGTTGGTTGGGTAGCTAGCGCGGAGCTGCTGGTTAATATTCTGACGCGTATGAACCCCAGTGAGAGACTGTAGCTGAGGAGCTGCAGCATCGAGTGAGATTGCTTGTAATTGTGGCAAAATAGTAGGATCAAGAGAACCAAAAATATCTTCAAGGTTAGTGGGCTTCACCCCTCCTAACCTATTTAATTCCCCAGTTCGGTCACCAGAGGCAGAAAAGGCTGAAGCAGCAGACAAAGGATTGTTCCAGCTGGTTGGGGAGGAAAGACCAGATATCTCAGCAATTAGCTGCTGCTGCCGCTGCTGGCGGCAACGATGACTTTCCAGCCCAAGTAGTTCCATGTCTAAATCCATATCCCTAGCACTTAGCGCAGTTTTCAACCTACTACCAGGAAGCTGCAAGGTAGGAGGTATGATGCTGGACTGGTTTGGCCACATAGCTCCACCCATAGGAGAAGATGTACCAGTAGGGGTCAGGGGCGGTGTTGATGTTGGAGGTATCATAACAGATGGGGAGCCAAGAGCAAGTGGGCTCATTGAACCCATGTCTAAGGAGGAGCCAGTAGCTGAATAAGATCTAGGGGAAGGCACTGCTGAACCTGTTGAAGCATACAAGGGACGAAGCTCCTTTGGCTCGTGAGCAAAGAAACAGACCCTTCTGGTGCAATTAGTCTCGTCCTTGCATAAACGAGTTCGATACTGAGCAGGATGAAGCCAGCACTCAAAAATACCATGTGCGTACTCACAGTTATCACCCTGCCTGCAGGTTCCCTTACGAAATTCAGGGCAAGGGACACAGCTATAATGATATTTCCTAGGATCACGCCTCCTTGCGTTCTCCCCAGGATGAACAAAGGGACACTCAGTCCAGTCATGGGAGTAAGCCCTCGAGCAAGGCTTGACCTTGAAAGTATACATCCTAAACTCATCTGTCCCATATATCCCATTCTTAATGTCAGGTAGTGTAAGATCAACGGGATACTCTTTCTTCTCAGTTCCATCTTTCAAAACCCGGGGAGATGAACTCTCTTCCTGCTCTTGCCCTTCCATTTCATTTCCTACTTGAGCAGGCAAGCCCTCTATTTCACCAACACTGCCACTTCCTTTCAACAAAGAATCCAGCATCTTCTTCCTCAAGCTGAAAGCAGAGTTACAAGCTGGTGCAATCAAATCACCAGGCCGATTTCCATTAGCATCAAGAGAATTGGTATCAGCAGACGCATCAAGCAAGATTTTGACAATCTCAGCTGAATCAAAGGTGCAACCAGCAGCAGCACAGTGGAGAGCCGTTGCCCCATCAGAACCACAAGCCCTGTTAACATCAACATGGCCACTTTCAATAATATAATTAACGACATCCTTGCTCCCAAACATGGAAGCAATCAAAAGGGGTGTTCTTTCTTCAAACCCCATCTTTCTTGATCCTATTCTCCTTCCATACCACAAGCTTGGCTCATCAATATCTTGACCCTCTTCCTCAATAGCACTTTTAAATCCAATCAGATCATTTGAAGCAGACAACTCCAGCAAAATAGAGAACTTTTGAGGAAACCCAACTTCTTTATCAGACTCACACTCCATCGTAAAACCAATTTGAGTTGGTTTCTTCTTTGGACCACTGCACATTGAAATTTCTCTTCATTTCTAAAACTACCAAACATAGGGAAAAAATTTCACCAACTCATCCAATAAATTCAGAGACTAAAATTGACATAAAAGGAACAAAGACAGAGACAGGAAGGACTCTAAAACCCCAAAATTCACGAATTTAACAGAAAAAGAAAGAGAAAGACGTCATAAATTTTTCCTAAAGCATTCGATTTTACAGATAAACCAATCTCTAAAAACCACAACCATTAAATATATAATAAATAAACTTATCCAAGAATTAAAAACCAAGACATAAAATTTTAATTAACCAAATAAGAAACAGAAAATCAGTTACAAAAACCTCAACAAAAAATTAACTAAATATACAAAAACACCCCAGCCAAATTTCCAAACATAGTACTAACATACAAAAACCAACCACCCCCACCAACAAAAACACTTCAAAAATCCATTATTTTCACACATTTTCTCACCAACCAAACAGAACACGAACAAAGCATCAACTTAAAAAAAAAAAGAACCAAAAAAGATCATACCTTTGAAACACAAAAATGAGAGCAAGAGCAGAAACCCAGAATGTCTCTTTAAGAAAAAACAATCTTTGTGTCTTTTAACTTCAGAGTTTAAACCCGAGCTTAAAAGAGGGAGAAGGAAAAGAGACTTTTTTAGTTTTCTCTTCTTTTTAATATTTTATTTTTATAATAAGAGTGAAAAAGACTCAGCCTTTGGCTCCTTCCTTGCTTTTTCACTCTGAAATATTGAGACCAAAAAAAAAAAACTCAAATTTAAATTCAAATGCAAATGCACATGAAATGTAAATTAAACTTAAATTCCTTTTATTGGGTTTTAAGTGTGATGGGGTCCACGAAAGGAGCTCTTAATATCAAACTACAACGAGTGAAAAAAAGACACGTGTCAAATTTATTTTATTTAAAACAAGGTTATTTAGTAGTTTCTGATAAAATTTGCTGACTGTGACTTTCCATTAACAAGACTGCCCAATGGAGTTGAAGGACTGAAGGCGTACTGTGTAGAATTTACTTGTCCGTGAAGGACGTGAGCGGTGAGAATAAGTGAGTTTGAATTGGATATTGTTCTATGGAGGCCAGATTCGTTGATGCTATCGACGAATCGCAGCGTTTCGATGAGTTCTAGAGGCATTTGTCTGTCGTCAATTTATCCCTTTTTTTTTTTTTCGGCCTTTTGTTTAATTTATTATAAAAATTATTAAAAGCTCATTAAATAATTTAAATTATGTTTTAATTTTTATGGCAATTTAATAGTTGACTAATATTACAAATTCTTTTTAGCAAGTGGATCAATAATTCAATACAATTGCCAAATGACGAAAACAAAAAGCATAATTAATAAAATAAAATAAAATAAAACTTATAAACCTTTTTAAAATTAAATTATTTAAAAAGACAAAAACGTGACATTTAATTTAATCGTCCAAGATGTTAAAGCTGAGGTAATTGCTGACTAGATAATCTAATATGTATTTTTTTTCCTTGATTAGAAAATAAAAAGTATAATTCATATAAATAAAAGATTCTTCTTTAAATAAATTTGTAATATGTGCACATCAGAAACTAAAATAATAAATGGGGCCAGTTCTACCACTATATCATACCAACAGCCATACATCTGTACTTCATTTTAAATGGATAAACGTTATGTTTTGAATTATAATTGAGATTTAATTTAAGATTTTTAATTTTAAAAATGATTTAAATTTGTTTCTTTTAATAGTTAGGCATATATATTAATTTTTTTCATAAATACTAAAATTAAGCATTTTTATTACATTAAAATATTTTTCAATATTTACATGATACAGTTTTAAATTTTAATCGTTGGAATGTCTTCGACTGTCAATTAAACGGGTCAAAGGAATCCAACGGCTCTGATTTTTTTGGGACAAATTTGACTAGTACTAGTATAATGTGTGAAAGAAAATGTTAAAGCACCAACAGAATAGTCCATGGCGTGCTAAAATAAGGGACCCCATGGGGTATTAAAATATATATATATATATATATGTATATATATGCATTAAACGACACTGACTAAGGTTTACAAATTAGAAATGGGACCCAATTGAAAATTGGGGCAAAGGAAAAGAGAGGAAACCTCAAATCAGTAAAATTGATGTCATTTTCCATAGGTGGAAAAAGATTGCATTTTGATGCTGTCATCAATTATTCTTTATCACCCTTCATAAGGAGTCATGAATGCATGCTCATTTAATATAGTGGGAGAAAAGTGGAAAGTGCTTTTTGATATTTCAAGAGAAAAAAAAAAATGGGTTCATCAATGGTCATGATTGGATTTGGATTTAATTTATACAATTAATTTTAAATTACGATTTTTTTATTAAATTTTTTTATGATTTATCTTATAACATAAAGTTAATCCAATAATATTATAAATTGTAACATAAAGATAATTGGGGGTAATAATGAGCTTTTGATATAGTTGATGATCAATAAAATTAATTACTTATTTTTTAAAAAAAATTTGTTGTTGATTTTACACTTGAAATTTTAAATAGATTGAGCTTTTAAAAAATATGAAGAATTTTATTATTGATTGTGTAACAAAATGTTGTAATTGCTTTAATTAAAAGAAAAAAAGAATTTGAATTGATCATATTTTTTCAAGAGGATATTCTTTTATATAGATCAAATTCTAATTTCTATAATCATTTTCAAATAAAGTATCAAAGTAAATGACTAGGTCCCTGAACTTAAGTCAAATTATACATAATCATGGCTAGTTAGTTAGACATCATAATTCATTGTAATAAATTTTTCTTACATAAATCAAAAGCGTGATTGTATGATTTGATCATATTGTAAATTTCAATAAAGATTTATATATAGTTTATTCAATAAACCATATAAGTAAATTATTCGTTTTTTACTAACTCAATCACTTATAGAAACTATATTAAATTTGCCGAAAGTATCCAATGATATTCTTATTTATTTCAGCAAAACCAAAGTAAATTGGTGAGTTGTTTATTGCACAATTTAATCTAATATCCACATATAAATAATCAAAGTTGTAGAGGAGAGAGAGATAACATACCTTTATAAAATTCAATGTTTTCATCTCATATTTTTCAAATTAATAACAATAATTTATAAAAACATATGACCTTTTTTCATATTTTAGTGTTCAAAACCGATACTTGGGGTGATTGCCCCTAGCTTTCTCCGTGGAACCAAAGCAACAACACATGGAAGAGACTTGGAAATTTGAGCATTTGTTCAATAATTTCCAGCACCAAATAAGCCACGAAATCAAAGGGAAAGAAAAGTCAGACTTGGCGTAGAAAAATTCACTTTGCATTGGAGTTTCTCCTTTTTCCACAAGGTGAGCTTTTAATGGACAGGACAGGACAAGGACCACCAGCCTTCTGCCATGCCATCTGCTTCATCTTTTTTTCTTCAGCTCCTTCCCACTGCAAATTACATCAAAGCTAAAAGGTCCAAAAATCTTCGGTTATAAAGATTGGAGAAATGATGAATTCCTTAGATATTGTAATGGATTTGCATTTTGTTTACAAAGGCACGTAAATTGTTTAAAGAGATGAATAAATGATATCTTGGAGCTAAATCTTTGATAAAATTCAATAATTTTAAACATATATTAAAAAAAATTATTAATTAAATATTATTGCGAAACCGGATGGAAACAAGACTTCATGATCATTATCCAAACCATAACTTCAATCGGGCTAAACCCATCAAATCATATTGATAACCAACCCTGGACAAATCTCTTATAGGGCCATCACAAAATGTAGAACCATTTGGCAGCTAACGCCAGGAGCAAAGTGATTCTACTTGCTAAGGTAGTTGTCTTTGCCCATCCTTTTATCTATTTCACGTAAAATCATTGTCTCTACCCCTGTCACTAAACCTGACCCAACCAAAAGAGAAATGACAGGAACCTAAAGGAATTAACAGGAAATTTGTCATCTCTATGTTCGATTGGAAATTTGAAAAACAAAAAAGCAGTGGCCTAGGAAACTTAGATTGATTTGGGTAACAAACATGGGGAGTAGGAAGGGAAGCAGTAGTAGTAATTTATGATTAGAATGGATAGAAAATAAACGAGGTAAGGTCGACTTGACTCATATTTGTAAATGGTTTGTGAGACAAAAGAGGTTAGGCAGTTCTGGAGGCCTAGAAATTAGAATCACGACATAAATTGACCTTGTCAAATATTATTATAGTGACTTAAAAGTGGAATTCTAGGACTAATCAAGTGCGCGCTTGTTGCTTCAAACTTCAAAGCAGTGGGATTATCTCATCTAGTTTCAGGCCTTAAAAAGAACAACCAAACATGAATTTAGGTCCATGGGGCTGAACAGCGGCACATAGGCCTGAATTTAAAGCCTGAAACAGGAAACATTTGCTCAGGTAAAAGCAGCGTTATATTGACTTGGGTTTAGGGGAATACAATTGATGATTACGGAAAAAGACAAAAAATAATAATGATGATGATGCAATCGACTAGGTTGGTTTTAGCAGTACCCTTTGAGAATATGGGATGGTTCCTGGAGGAAAAAGTTTTATGGCTGATTCATCAATTGACTACTTGCAAAGTATCAGCACCATTTTGCCCTTTGAGTCTCTGTATGCGAGCTTTGACTTCGGGAAGGTAGGATTATAAATGAATCAAGGTAATCCAGGCAAGCTGAACATAAGGTAACCCCGTTACTCTTTGGACAACAAGCATATTATACATTCTTTGACTGCTTTCACTACAACACAAAACTATTACCCAAAAGAATTACGGGAATACTTGCCCAACAAGGCCTTTAGATACTAGACGCTACATTATACATTTAATTACAGCATAAAAAAAAATCAGTTCAGATTAATTTTTGCAGGAAGACATATTCCAGGAGCTTGCTCTTTCATAACAACACCTTCACAGGCAACTAGTTTCACAACAGACTGAGAAGTGAGATTGTACTTATGCTGAGCCTCAGCAAAGCTTCTTCCGAGCACTTTTTCAAGCCAATCTTCTACCACACCCTTTTTGTCTGCTAACCAGGCAGCCGCAAGTATTTGTACCATGACGTCTTGATCAATCTCCAACAGAACCTCAGATCCAACAGTCCTCTGAAATTGTGAGCTGACTTCCTTTACAATTTTACTCGCAAGTCCATCAAAATCAAATGGCTTGAAAAGTATCTTTTTATGTACTTGGCTAAAGAATTCTTCTAACCAACCTTCTGAGTTCTCAGAGAGAGACTCACTTTGAGAGTCCCCCAAACCGATGTCCCTATCTGTCTCCTCCACAGGGAGATTCAAATCTAGACAGGACCTAGACACCTTGTGTACTGGTTCTTGTGTGTCCGTTTTTTCCAACTCAGAAGACTCAACAGTGTCGATCAGCTTTCTTTTATTAAGAGATGCAGAAATGGAAGCTTCTTTTATTGTTGTAACTCTGGTGGCTGTGTCATTGCTTCTGCTGACATCATCAGAAACAGCACCAACTAAGATTTGCATTTGCCAGCTTTTGCCTCCGAGTATTCTTTCCTCAGAGAATTTCAAGGGCTTCTTTTCACCGGGGGCATTAATATTACCTTTTGTGATGGCTGTCGTTGTAATAAGAACCACATCGTTGATGCTGATATATCTCCCATGCGTATCAGGAAATTTACCTGTTCTAATAGCCTGGTCCAAACTATGTTGGACGTAATAATCAGCCCTATCCACATTCTCAAGGAAGACAACAGAATGGGGTTTCTTTCTCAGCTCCTCAGCAATGAAGTCGGAAACTGTTTTCCCTCTAAACTTCACATCATAACCATTAAACTCTTGGCATTCAAAAATCGAGTTTGACGGGCTAACTTTGTCTTGTGAGCTCAAATCCACAGATATTAAGTATTCCTGGCTGCCAAATAACACCCCAGCAAGTGCTGAAGCAATTCTTCTTTTTCCTACTCTGTCAGGTCCAAGGAAAGTAAGCCAAATATCCCCTTTACAGTTTACACAACCGCGGCTTCCATACCTGCTCCTTAATTGGGATACCGCTTGGCTAACAGAATTTACAGCTTCGTCTTGCCAGCTAACTTTTTCAGCAAGAACTTTCCTAATGTACTTGTAATCTCCTTGATCAAAATGCTCCCCTGATGTAAGACCAGAACATGATGAAGATTCAGCAAATTGATACGAAGTATTCTCGCTATTTGCATCGAATTTAGCAGATATGGAACCTGAGAAGCACTGAAGATGTTCTTTATGATCTACCAGTTTTGTGGTGTTTGATTCCTGACTGGTTGATGCATATATTGTTCCTAACTTTAAATCTGTGGTGACAGGAGCAACAAATAAAGATGGTGTGCCTGCAGGACAAAAGCTCAGATTTCGCTGACGATGATGGGTAAAGCAGGGCAAATCCTTATCTGTATCATGAGCTAGGCTTGAAACATCTACAAGTAACCTGGACTGGAAATTCATATTCTCAGCTTCAGAAGTATGTGGTGTCGGTATGTTAAGTTTTCTTGGAAAAATCTTTTGCATGTGCATTTGTGTGTTGGGACTCTGATTTGGAAATCTACTTTCATTGATAGACGGATCTTCACCACTTCTTTGCTTCTTGTCCGTGGCAAACTGAGGGCCCTCAACTATTGGAACTTGGGACAAGGAGGAAGTAATATCTAACTTGGGGAATGGTGGAGTGTGATGGAGACGTTGGCAAATATCATTCCATTTTTTCTCCAACCCCAAAACTTTAGCACCTAACATGGTTTCATCGTCTTTAGTCTGCAGTGAATGATGAAGCACATTCTTAAATAAACATAATTATAATTTTATTGATAAAAGACAGCATATGACTAATGCCAAAAATGGATAAAAAGTAGGTGTCTAGCTGTATATCCTACTCCAAGTCAAAGATTTAAAAACCTGAAGAGCTAACTCACCTTTACCACATCCTCTCCCTTGCTCGTATCAACTGCTGCCATCCGTAACCAAGAAGGCAAATTTTCTGAATACTGATCAGCAACTGAAACTGTTGATCCTACCTTCAGAATAGCAGCAACTTCTTGTTCATACTTCTCATTGCAAAGGTTACACCGAGTGATAGATTGGTTTCTGCCACTAAATGGACTTCTCAAATCTGATGGTGTAGGAAAGAAGCCACCAAATGGAACAAAGGACCCCATCAAGCTGTAAGTATATCATGAGCATGGAACTGTGAGATCCAATGGGTGAAAAACTGTCAGAAGCTAAAGTTCACAGGCAGTAGTTACACACATATATCAATATAACTTAGAATGGCGCTAACTACTAATGTGCAATCAAATTTCATCAATATCTCAGACAGAATAACATAATACACACATATATTAGGGCATGTTAGATACCACTCCCAGGTATATCATACACACTATTGTTACAGTGCACTAAAGACAAAATCCAAATTAATGTGGTCATCAGAGGAAAATGAACTTAATTCCAAAACCATAGCATCTATATCTGGTAGTGCTCTGTTTATAAACAAAATCAACGCCAGTTTTTGCTCCAAAGCCCAAAGAGTTTAGAACTTAATTCAGTATTAAGATATCATATTGAAATACTGGTTCTGCATTTATTCAACTGATATCTATATCTACACATTAAAAGGACACCTTATAGCCTTGATATAACTCCAATCATTTACCTTTGATTGCCATTATCTTATCAAGTAGTACTATTTTATTAGTATTATAAAGGACAAAGCAATGAGGCATCAAAACCTTTTTTAACAAGTAGTAATTTTAGGAAATTTCATTTATTTTATTGAACACATGTAATCAAAAGAGTCACAACACATCAGGTGGGCAAAAATCCCTAAAGAGAAGAATTTTTAATAACCTTAACACACAAAAAGTAAAAAGCAGCTAAAAACAAAGAACATAATAATAGTAGTATACAAGAAAACAAAAATGGTGACTCCACTTGTAGAAATGCATAGAGAAAACTTCAGTTTTTGCAGGAATCAACAAATTGCAATCAAGCAAGATAAGCATACCAATAAAACATAGTTTCACATACAAATAAAAGATACTTGAAGAGCAAATAACCCACCTGGATTTGGAGTAAGCCGCATCAAAAGAACTCTTGGAAGAAGTAATAGGCAACAAATGCAAATCCCAATCCTTTTCTATATTCGGAAACTTATCGGAGAACTTCCTATACATTTCAACACTAGCCACAGCTCCAATCAACCATAGTATCCTCCTATAAACTTCCATTAAACCTGTTAATTTCAAAACCAAAGAACTAACAGAATCACTTAAAATCCCATCCAAACCCAACCCTTTTAAATCCCCAAAATTTAAAACCACTCCTCCTCTTCCAGACCCATTGCACTTCTCCAAAGTACCTTCCATTTCCTTCATCTTTAACCCCAAATTTTCCTCATTTCCTTCAGTAACAAACTCACTAACCTCCTTTTCAATCGAAATTACAATCAACCCAGCCAAATCCCCACCCAAGAAACCAGATTTCCCTCTCGCTAAACTCTCTGTAAAACCCCTTAAAGCTTCCATGGCGCAAACCCCAACAAGCAGCGGGCTTTTACCGCTCTTTTTAACCATCACTTCACCAATTCTCCTACAATTCTCATCAAACCCATCTTCTTGACCCGAGAACGGAAAATTAAACCCGACTCGATCCGAAACTGAATCCGTTAAGTTACATAAAAAAATAGGTGGGCAACGGGTGCGTGAAAACCGAGGGGAAACTTGAGTTACCGGCGGGTAAACTAAAGCTAACTTTATGTCACAGCTCCGGAACCCAGCTTCCCCAAAAACCCGACTAACAATCGGGTCATCGAGAATAGATAAAATGAAGTATTTGAGCTCAACCTTCAAAAGCGACGCCGTTTGGAAACAACCGGTGGCGTTATTGTTATTATTATTGTTACTGTGTAATTGCTGTAAATGGTAACTTTCTGGATGGCGCCGTTGATTGGCTTGTGACCGTTTGATTGCCGCCATCAAGGAATTGGAGATCGGAGGGTCCTCGACGGTCTTCGATGAAGGCAAACGGTCGAGCGAAACCCCGACGGAAAGTTCCAACGCCCGGAATTGAAGTCTCGATGGGTACGCGCTGCTTCTTGAGCGTGCACACGCGTCTCGGAGAGTGGACGACGGTAAGGAAAGCAGCGCCGACACTGCATGGAGTGATGTCGTTTGCGCATGGCTCCTTCGACGAGCTACCGCCACCGCCTCGTCTAACGCACGCGCCGCTTCTTCCGTTAAGCATTGCCGAGCTGTACTTACCGGCGTCGGCATCGCCGGCCACCATAAAAATACAAATAACAACAACTACAAACAAACAAACAAAAAAACAAAACTTTGATTTAAAAATAAAAATGCAAATTTAATTAAGAAAATCACAATAATAAAAAAAAAGGAACTTTTGTGTTTTTCTTTAGGGGGTGTACTTTGGATTGGTATTTTTGTCTGTCAGTTAGAGAGGATGCTAAGGTAAATTAAAAAAAAAAAAAAATTTGAGGAAGTGTTTACTTCAATCAACAACTTTTTGAAATTATTTATTGGGGGAGGAGAAGGGGAGTGAAAAACAAATAAATAAATAAAATAAAAAACTGTTGCTGTTTT
The DNA here is from genome assembly GCF_047325235.1 of Durio zibethinus. Classification (NCBI taxonomy): domain Eukaryota; kingdom Viridiplantae; phylum Streptophyta; class Magnoliopsida; order Malvales; family Malvaceae; genus Durio; species Durio zibethinus. The sequence goes on from NC_143167.1 coordinate 833,231, forward strand.
TGTTTGTTTGTGTGTGGAGAGGGTGGGGTCATGTCATGGGGGAAAAGGAACAAACAGATGGTGAGCATAGATTCTCTATCATCCAAAAGAAGGATCTTCTCACTTTCTACTACTATAAGTACCAGTTGCTTCCTTTCTTGTTCTGTTATCAAATAAAATACTAATATATGTGATAAATGTTAAATAAGGCAAAAATAGAAAAGTTCATATTTAGAAATTTATATAGATATGTGATAATATTATTTTTCATTATCCTTTAAAATGAAGTATTTGAAATATGGTTTTTGTCAAAATAATAATTCATTAACGTGGTTGATAAAAATGATAAAGAATGAATGTTACAGTATTTAGGTTTAATTTTTTTTATAATTTTTCTTATATAAATGATTTATAAATAAATATTTAATGATTTAAAAATCTCAATCAGATTAATGATTTTGTTTTAATTTTAAAAATAAAATAATTTTTTTATTCTTAAATTTTTATTAAAAAAAAAGGTTCAACTGTATAAATATAAATATATAAGTATAATGAAAACATTATCTACAAAATTCAAAGTGGTACATGTTGGATTCCCATTTTTCGCCCATTTGTATGTCAAAAATAAAAAGACATCGAACTAAATCCAATTAGGTCAAATCAATTTAAAGGGATCAGGTCTGATTTGTGGCTGACAAAAATCCATATTGCCTCACTTCGTTGTCTATCCTAAACTGAAGTGGAGCTTTTAAATTTGCTTTTTATTTTTTTGGAAAGCGATGAACAATTTAAATTTGATATTGAGATGATAACTTTCATTTTTAGTTTACAAACATCCTTTGCATACTTGTCACAATTTAATTTCTGGAACTTACAACTTTTCTTCTTCGGTTTCTACCTAAATCAGCAACCGTACACGTGTTAAATATACTTTATATGAATATACATAATTAAGTACAAGTTGTTCAAATTAAAATTAGTTTTGTAGTCACAATTATCATTATATTTATTATCTAAAAATGAAAAAATATCTCCAACGAAATTCAAATTTATTTATTTTTTTACAAATGAGATTGTAATATAAAAATAGGGAAAGAAATTAATTCAATTGTTAATATTTTAATTTTAAATTTATTAATTTGTTTAAATAATTGTATAAACTAATTAAATTTAATTTAAATTTAACTAAAAATTTATTAAAAATATAATATTCGTCAACAATTGTATATTCTTTTGATAGAATGTTAGTTTTTAATTTTAATAATAAAAACTTAATCTTTAACATTTTTTAGCACAACAAATAGAATTGCATTATCTTCTAAATATTGTAAATTTAGAGATCACATGTAATCAAGAAATCAATGGGGAAAAAAAAACAGTACTGATGGATCAACTATAAATTTTAAGAAGAAAAAAGGGTTTTAATTAGGTGATGCAATAATTTGATATGAATGAGGTATGAACTCGTGCTAAAATGGCTTATGGACTTGATATTTATATATATATTTTTATAGAGAGTTGAGTTTAACTAGTTTGTTTGACAATGACTCTTTTGACAAGAGCCGTGCCCCATTAACAAAAGGCAAATGAAGGAGAGTTAAAAAAAAAAATTGATAATTTAAAATATGATATAATAATATAATTTAAAATTTTAATAATAATTATATATGAATTTAATAAAATAAATTTTAAATTTTTATGTTAATATAAATTATAATATATAATTTTATATAAAATATAATATAAATATAAAAATTTTAGTATTTTATATGATGTGAAAATATAAATAATTATATCTAATAAAAATAAAGGAAATTAAAGAAAAAAAAAACTATTGTTAAGCTGCCAATTGACATTCCTGTACTACAGCCTTTTTGTTCTCCTTCATTGATTGGTCCATATTGTCAAGTGCATGGCAGGTTGGCCGAGTCATTTATTTATTTTTTATTGTGACCCAATAGGACATTGGCATGTGGATTTTGCTAATCAAGAGTGAATGTCAATGTAGATGATTGATGCTCTGTTGAGGATAACTCCAAACGGGAGAGAAACCAATTGAAATTCAAGTGCTTCTCCGTCTATCCTCGTCTCAATGGAGAAAGGTATGTTGATTTGACGTGCTTCTTTTCGTTTTTTGTTCCGTTTGTTTCTTCCTTTTTCCATTTTCTCAACATTTTCTTTATGGAAAAGGAAATGCCCAAAAAATACTATTCCTTCCACTTTAGCAAATATCGCCTCCGTCCCAAAAGTTTTAATTTTTTTGTTCTATATAAATATAAAAATTGAATTCTAGATTTTTATTTTTTAAATAACCTGTTTATTTTTATTTTTATGAAGTTTAAAATTTTTTTATTTTAGTATATTTAATATTAAAATTTAATTTTTTGTTATAAAGATGAAGCTCCATAATTTTTAATGTAAACATTTTAAAAATTTTAAAAATATATTTTAAAAAAATAATTTTAAGATATTTCAAAACCAAAAAAATAAAAGAAGTATTACTAACACTTTATGCTAAATAAAAGCTTATTCTTAGAAAAAATATTATTTTTTATTTAAAAATAATTAAAACCTAATATTTTAACAAAAAATACATGAAAAGACTTATTATTAAATTAAATACTCAAATAGTCAAATCCAATTTATCATATCTTCAATGAATGAAAGTGGGATTATAATTTTCATCCAAAAAAAAAAGTAAGATTATAATCTACCACTTGTTTTCCAATAAATTCAATTGTGGAATCAATTATGGCAAAAAGGATTGGAGTAAGTTGTTGATTAATAATATCAATGGAGTGGCCAAAGTTGGTAAGTATTAAGGAAAGAAAATGTAGACTTACTTTATAAATAAGATAAGATGTGATTGACATTGTGGTGATCTTTCAATCATTTAAAAAAAAAAAAAAGTTTTTTACATGCATAGTGTTATAATAGTGTTAAGGTTAAAATAATAAAAATTTTCTCAACTTTAATATTTTATTTAAATAAATTTTTATATTTTTATTATACATAAATAAACTTTTAATTTTAATTTATATTTAAATAAATAATTGAAATTTAATTTGTATTCAAATATATTTTTAATCATTAATTTATATTTAAATAAAAATTTTTAATATAAATTTATATTTTATTTGAAATAGGAATTAATACAAATACAAATGAAAAGATAAAAAAATTAAAGAATTTTTTATTTAAATACAATAAAAATGTAATAATTTATTTAAATAAAGTTAAATAATTAAAAAAAATTATCAAATTAATCTTTCTTAACTTAGTAGGAAGAACCACTCTTAACTTCAAATCTTAAGTCCGACTCATCAAATTAAATAACAAGTTTTATCTATAAAAATTATTTAAAAATAATTTACTTATCAATATCGTATTCTTTTAATTTTTTGAATAATTTTATACACAAAACACAAGATATACAAAATTTTCTCAATATTGAAGTGATTATTAATTATATTTGAATATTTGATTTGGTAATTGATAGATATTTTTTCAAACTCAAAAGTTGGATTCAAATTATGCATCTCATTAAAAAATTGATTATTGACTAATTTAATCCATAGTTGGACCAAAGGGAACCTTTAAAATGTTAGAAAAAATTTAATTTGGTAGTGGGAATATTTTTTTGGCAATGTCAACCATTTTTAGTTTGCCTTTGTCAAGCTCAATGCCCAAGTGGGCCTATAATTCGTGTCTAAGGTCTTTTCACGAACATGTGGCTAACCATTTGAGAAGCAACATCAACATCTTATTTCTACTATTACTAGTATTTATTTTTCTAAAATAAAAATTACCTTTCTCTTCAATTATTTAGAGCTCATTTGGGTATCACCTAATTTTAATGAGGTTTCAATCGCAATTAAAAATAATGTCGAACGCATTAAAGAGAACCAAATGGATTATCAAAATAACGCGGTTGGTCAAGGTCACTGATTAATTTTACTTTAATTGTTTCATTGCATTGGTTTATTTTATTTTATTTTTTATCTTTGAAATTTAATTTAGAGATAAAAATGTTACTACAAGTTAAGTTTTTATTTTGTTTTTATTTAATAACTATGAAGTAATAAATAAATAAGTAAAATTTATTTGTATATAATAAATAAATAAATTTTAATTATTTATTATTAAAACTATTATCTGATATAAAATAATTTAATAACTTTAAAATGGAGACACGGATGCTCGTTCAATCCCCAATCACTATCAGCTTCCAGCCTCTCAATCGCCGAAGGGGCAGAGGGGGGGCCAAAGGGGGCTACTCTGACTCTCGCCCCTAAATCTCTTGCCTCGTGTCAGCTTATTTGGAGTTACTCGACCCAACTTGCAACCTCATTGAATTACCAACCCCGCATGCATTCCTAAGTACGGGAAAACCACGCACCAATGGGATTTTATTTTTAATTTTAGCCGACCAAATTAAGTTTTAGTAACTAAAATTAAAAATAAAATATTTTAGCAACAACTTATATGGTCATTTGCAAGTTCCGTCTGTTGTGAGTAAAAAAATCAAATAAAAATGCTACTTAGATATTGATTCAAGCAATAAAATCGTCGTCAATAAGTAGAAAATTGAGGAGGAAATTAGCGCGTGAGAAGAATTGCAGGCAATAATGGAGGCGGAAAAGAAAGGAGGATCTAAGTGATTATGGCTTATGTTGAATCTCGCTTTCTTCATAAAGTAGCTTTCGCTTGAATTGGAATATTTTGGGCGACAACACAATGAAAATGTTGGCACTTACCTTTGTGTTTCTTCTGTTTGAGCCCAGACCAAACAACAAACGATCTCGGATCTTGCCTTTGCAATTTTTATGCTGGCGGTATGCTTGGGTTTTTTTGTCATAAATAGAAAATTTTTTCCATTGATCGGTCAAGGTAAATTAACAATAAAATAGATTTGGATACAAAAAAATTTATTAATGTATCGTTTTGCATTTTCTTTATTAATGTCCGTATTTATGCAGACTTTGAAGGGATCAAATATGAGATTGATAAATAAATTATTTTAAAACTTTTTTATTTTTTTTAATAACAAGTGGATAGTCGACTGCTCTTCTCTAATAATAATTCATACTACTTTATTTGTAAAAATAGAAAGATGCCGATTAAAAAGTGTTCATTTTATTTTTCTTTTTAGATGATTTAGGATATAAAGCTACATATCTTATTGATTCTTATATGGCCACAATAATTAAAATTTTTTTATTTAGAAAACAAAATACTAATATTATTTTTTTGGAATACGATATATCATAATTTATTTGATTAAAAAAATTATCTGCATAAAATTTTTTAAATTTATAATATTTAAATATTAATTTTAATAACATATTAATTGATTAAAAATAATTAACCGTCATACTTTAATTATAGGTATTCATAAATCGGATTAAAGGATATGCTCGCAAAATCAAATTTTATTTAATCTAAAATTAATCAAAGATTTAAAAATATGATTTTGTTCACATTCTGAAGTAGCGTAAATCTCAAGTGTAAATAAAGGTGCATGTTGGGTTTGACATGATGATGTGATGTGTGAAGAATGCGATTGACTTGAATCATTCAAAGTAAATAAGGGTATGCATGTAGCAAGCAATGGGTTTTTTCTTTTTTCTTTTTTTCATGTGTTTGTATTTCTAACTTTAACGATAAGATAGGCACTTTGATCATTTGATCTGACACCATTTTTCAACTTTTTTTTTTCTCAGTGGGAAAAGATGATTAAAGAAAATTATCAAAAGCCGATGGAAATTTTGTTCATAAGGATTATATTTAAAATTTGTTGTAATACTTTTTTATGATTGATTTGTAAATTTAGTATTGTTTTTTTTAGACAAAAAAAGAAAATTATGAAAGATGAAAATGGGTCGGCGTGTGTGGTGGTGGGGTGGGGGGGGGGGGGGGAGGGGGACGAGGCCAACATAGCAAAGGGAAGCAACAGTTCCCTATGTTGATGGATTGCTGGATTCGTAAGATTCTCTTGCACATATTCAACCTTCCACTAAAATAAGAAGCTCAAAAGTAAATTTGGTTTTTTTTTTTTTATTTGTATTATGTTTATTTTATATTAAATACATATAAAATATAAAAATTAATATATTATAATTATGTAAATATATTAAATATATAATATATTTTTTATTTTTATTAAATATATATATATAATTTTTATCAATTTTTAAACATATATTTTTATATTATTTTATATAATATTATCGTATTATATTTATATTTGTTAAATCTCTTAAAAAGTGAAAACAATTACTTCAAAAAAAGCATATTTGGGTATAGTGTTAAATCCTAAAATCCCTTTTTAATTAGCTACTTGACTCGATGGAGTTTACAATTTGGTGTTAACTTTTTGAAAATTCTTTGAAACCATAAGAGAAAAAAAGAGTTAAACATATTGATAATTAAGAAAAATTGTAAAAATCAAAAGATAAGAGTTGGGATTAGCTAGAAAGGCATAATGTTGACAATTATAATACCAAGTAATACTATCTTTAAGAGAAACAAAGATAATCTATGAAGAGCTTGCTATATTTGTTTCAAATGCACATTCAAACTGTTTTTTCTAGGCAATGAAGACATTGAAAATGAACAAATCTTAGGAGTTAGGACCAGCTATGTCTCTACTAAGCTACACTTTAGCAAATTTAATGAGGAATGGAGAATAATATATAGTTTTAATTATATATTGACTCTGAAAAGTGGTTTTGAGTTAGGCAAAAAATCTATTCCTCAGGTTAAAATATAAAAATACAAATAAACATTTTGTCAAACTAGTTTTAAGGCATATTGATTTACACATGGAAAATACCAGTTTATAAATGATCAAACAATTTTTTTAGTCACTTGAGCTTAAAACTTAACAATTGAAGAAAAAATTTATGCATTAAAAAAAAAAAAAATATTGGATCATGTTTGTCCCAGTATGGCTCATATCATAGTCGGACTATGAAAAGTGTTGGGTTAAGGGTTTGGAAATATGGGTTTACCTGAGACATCTCATATTATAGGCGGGGGAACCAAGATCGAGGCCAATCATGGGCTGTACCGAGTGTTGGTCCAAGCTGTAAATTGGGAGTTGGATTGAATGTTAAAGAGCTGTAGCAGGTATCGTATTGATTTTGATGTACTCATTAACTTTGCTTTCAGATGATGCTTTGAGCCTTTGACCAGGCACTGTACTTGTCGGACATATCTCATAGTAAAAGGAAAAGAAAGGATGCAATTGACAGATTTGCCTTGTGACCTTTTCATAGAGCGGCTAGCTAAACTGGAACGTAAATTGCTTTGTGGCTTCAGCATGAAGCATCTAACTTATCTATCATCCTTGGGGAAACTCAAGTCTATGCATTTTATACATATTTGGTAGATAATGAAGTTATTTTTAGGCTGGGAGAAAAAAAAAAGAAAGAATATCAATATATTTCTGATAACAATTTGATCTTTCTGATGCGTTTAGAACAGTTTCTTTGATGGGGCTCACCAATCACAATTATATTATATCTTAAATTGCTAAGTTTCCATATTAATGACGAATCACGCCCTTCAAATCCAGACAGAAAGTACATTAAAACCGGCTTAAAAAATAGTTAACAAGCTCAGCCCGTGACTCAACAGATTACAACAACAATCAGAACAGAACATTAACCAAACTGCCCTTCTGTTCCGATCTACTAACAAAACTGGCCTGTAGCTACAAGGAAGATTTCATTTTTTTGTGTGTTTTTTCAAGATTTCCTTTTAAAATTCTTGGATTTATTGCTTGTTATAAATATGAAAAATCCATATAATCTAAGTTAATATCTTGTTTTTCTTCCCTAGAGTGCCAAAACATGCTACTCTTTCTCAACAACAATGAAGAATCCTATGCAAGTGATAAAATCTAATCTTGTGACTATAATAAACTGAATTCTTTTAAATTAAATTATTTTCTCCTTATATTTTTGTTATCTCTATCAATCCTAGAGAAAAAAAAAATCTTTTTTGTTGTGGGAACTATGACTAAAAGTACGTTTAAAAGGTTTGAAAACAGTGAATACTGCAAATAGGAACTTTAGCCTGACAGAAAGAGAAAGATAGTTACTTTGGGTCTGTGGAAAAGGGCAGTGCATTGAACTAATATACCCTTTTAACCTTTTGTAAATTTTTTTTTGATAAAATAAATTTCTGGAAGTTGGAATCACCAGGTACCCTCCCCTCTCAACAATATCACCAATTTCACGGGACCACATGCTCCACCCTTGTATGAATTGTATTGTATTTGTTTTATTACTCAAATTCTGCTCTCAGCTTCCATCTTTTTTTTACTCTTCAACGAGGAACAACAAGAAACTACCATCTCCATCTCTGAAATGACCCTAACACCCTTCTTCTTCACCATTTCTCTCCTCACCACCACCATCATCATTACATTAACAAAATGTGCATTTGTTACTGCCCTCGGCTCGGCCTCCACGGCTGCTGTTACCTTTGGCACGGCCACTGTTTGTGGCATCATTGCTGGTGAGCCAACACAGAGAGTCCAGTGCTACCAAAATGGACTCAACGTTTCAGTTTTGCCTAATGTATCATTTGAAGCAATTTCTGGTGGCAGAAGCTTTTTTTGTGGCCTCAGGTCAGGTGGATTCAAAATTTACTGTTGGGAGACTCAAACTACAATGATTTCAAGTTTTAGGCCAAAACGTATATATTCCAACTACAGTATATCCTTGACTGACCTGGCGGTTGGTGATGATCAGGTTTGTGCTAGAGAAGTGGATTCTGGTATAGCTAGATGCTGGAGAGGAGGAAGTGGTTCTCCATTTCCATCATCTGGGATTGGTTTAAGGTTTCGTGCAATCACATCAGGGAGTGGCTTCACTTGTGGGATATTGAAGAATGATGGCAAAGTTTTCTGTTGGGGTGGTAATAAGATGGGAGTTGAAATCCAAAGACTATTTGGTAATTTGTCGATGTCAAATTTGGTTGCTGGAGATTCTCATGCTTGTGGATTGACTATGACAGGATTCTTGGTTTGTAGAGGGAATAATGAGTCCGGGCAATTGGATGTTCCTTCTAATTCAGCTTTTGAGTTCTCTGGCCTTTCATTAGGAGGAAACTTTAGTTGTGGTATCAGGCGAAAAAATGGATTGGTTCTCTGCTGGGGAGGAGCTAACAGATCTAAATTTGATTATGATGCAGTGAAAGATGTTTCATTTGAGTCAATTGTTTCTGGTTTGAATTTTATTTGTGGCTTGACAACAGGGAATCTAACAATGGTTTGTTGGGGTCCAGGGTGGTCTAATGGGGTTAATTCAATGAGTGATCTTCCTTTGGGAATGGTAATTCCAGGTCCATGCGTTCAGGTTACATGTAATTGTGGTACGTATCTAAATTCTGAGACCTTGTGTTATGGTTCAGGAAACATTTGCAAATCATGCCAGACTGAACTTCCAATTCCAGTGCCATTGTCCCCATTACTAGCACCACCTCCATCAGAAGGATCGAAGCCATTTTCTCCACCAAGGAAGGACATTAACAGGCTTTCCTTGGTATTTTTGTTTGTTGGATCAACTGGAGCTTTTGCAGGGATTTGCACTATTTTTTACTGCTTATGGCCAGGAGTATGTGGCTTCTTGCTATGCAGGACGCATAATTCTGTGCAGCCAACGGTTACAGATGCCAATATAATTACAACTGTTGTGGATAGTAATGATTCCATTGCCCCATCTTTACGATCATTTTCCATTAGGCGCAACAGCTCACAAAGACTAGGTCGCCAGAGAAGTGGGTCATCATCATCAAAACATGCAGAGAAAACCCAAAATTTTTCATTATTAGAGCTTGCTAGTGCTACTAATAACTTCTCAGAGGAAAACAGGATAGGTGCTGGGAGCTTTGGAGTTGTTTATAAAGGCAAACTTCCTGATGATCGTGAAGTAGCCATTAAAAGAGCAGAAACTTCTGCAAAGGTAAAGAAATTCCAAGAGAAAGAAACTGCTTTTGACTCAGAATTAGCATTGTTATCCCGGCTTCACCACAAGCATTTGGTCGGGTTAGTTGGATTCTGCCAAGATAATGATGAGAGGCTTTTGGTTTACCAGTACATGAGCAATGGGTCACTCTATGATCACCTGCATAACAAGGACAATATTGAAACAGACAGTAGCATTCTAAATTCCTGGAAAATGAGGATCAAAATTGCATTGGATGCAGCAAGAGGGATTGAATACCTCCACAACTATGCAGTTCCACCTATAATTCATAGAGACATCAAGTCCTCAAATATACTATTAGATGCGGATTGGACGGCTAGAATTTCAGATTTTGGATTATCACTAATGGAACCAGGATCTGATCAAGAATTTATGTCAACCAGGGCAGTTGGGACGGTTGGATACATTGATCCTGAATACTATGTATCGAATGTACTGACAGCAAAAAGTGATGTATATGGTTTGGGGGTGGTATTGCTAGAGCTTTTGACAGGACAAAAAGCTGTTTTCAAAAATGAAGAAGATGGAACAGGACCAATCGGGGTGGTCGAATATGCCAGCCCGAGGATATTGACAGGTGATCTCCGGACAGTGGTGGATAGAAGGGTTGGTGTCCCCGAGATTCATGAGGCGGAGGCTGTGGAGCTGATGGCTTATACGGCTCTGCATTGCGTGAATTTGGAGCGAAAGGAGAGGCCTAATATGACAAACATTATTGCCAATTTGGAGAAAGCGCTGACGCTTTGTAAGGATAGCCCTGCTAGTCTCTCTTCTAGAACAATTTCCATTCCTTCAGAATGAGATTTAAGAAGAAGAGTTCATTTAACTGATTTTTCCCCATTTGAGTAGTAACCCAATTTTCTTGATTCTTCTTATTATTTTTTGAACGTAAATAAAAGATTGAGAGTGGAACAATGTGGTGTTCTTTGAAGCAAACAAAAATATCCAAAAGATTGAAAAAGAGAAAAGAATGTGTTTTTGGGAATCACTGGTCACAGACAAAATGGTCCCTCTAATCTTGTTTTGGTTGTTAACTCCATGTCTCTACGTCGTTATTTTGCAACTCAAATACATTGACTAGTTTTTCTCGTTTGTCCTACATCTTGCACTTGAAGTGGTTTCTTATCAGTTTTCTGGCTTTTTTCATTTGTCAGTTTACGGTAGTAAGTATTGTTGTCAACATCAAAGGCCTGATTTAGGAGACAAAGTGGCAATTAGTCCTGAAGTCGTTTCTTTTCATTTTCTTTTCCCTCGTCAATTCTTTTTCCTTGAACCCTTTCAAATCTTTGGTGATGCACTACCGAAAAACTATCACCTGAACTATCTAGCTGTTGGCACCTTCCTCTTGCCTTGCGTTCGACCATTCAAGGTAATATTTAATCAACATAGACCTGGTCTTGGAGTTGGAGGCACGGAGGCAAAAATGTAGCCCATTTAATGGCATTAGAGAGATTCCAACAAAAATCGGGTTGGATGACAATAAGAACCAGCTGATTTTTTAATAGAACAACCTGTCTTATGTAATTACACCAAACGGTTCAAGATCTCTAGTTCATGAAGTTATCATTCTTCATATTTCTAATTTTGTTAAGGAAAATGGATTTTCGCTGGGAAACATTAAAGCTGAAGTTAAAAGGATTACACTTCCCAAAAAGGGCAGTGGTTAAAGTTTGAAAGGGCCTTGTCATGATTTCCAGGCTGTCTGATTTCCAATTGGAGCAAATCCAGGCGTTGTGGCGAATGTGAGATTTTTATACTGCTGCCTGCTCATGCTTTGGTCAAATTTAAGAGAACTGGTTGGATATGATTTCATCGCCAGCTCTCCACCATGTAATAAAAGTTCTCTAAAGTCGAGATATATCTTAACAGTTCAAGGCCTGGTGGACTCGAAAGTTATAAATATTTTCTCATAAAAATGAATCTAACAAAGTATTCAGAGATCCAATCAGTAGTTTGTTCATTGTTGAGTGGGATAGGTTGTTTAGATTTCTCTAAACCTTACAGTATTACAATATATGTGATAAAGATATCCCATTTCAACTTTCAAACCACTCCTGGATTTTTTACCTCTAGCCCTTCCAAGATGATGATAGAAAAATGTTCCAACAATAAGGAACAGCAGAAGCCATCTTTACCCAAAAAAAAAAAAAAAGAACACGAACCTGGCTGAATCCAACTCCTATAGGTTTGATTGTAGATTTGCAGCATTCTCGTGAATGTATCAAAGTAACCAATTTGATATATCGGATCCTCTCAAATTTCTATATAGTTAATGGTAAGTACAGCCTGGAATATATAGGTGCTCATTAATCACAATTAAGCCAGGAGTACCCTGCTCTAGAAGAGAGTCTGTTGACCTACAGTTACCATGTTTAACTCTTTTGACTCTATATTAATCTCATGCTCGGCCCATTAATGCTTGTAAAACTTTCTGCAATTTTTTTTCTCCTCTGTTCCTTTAATCATTGCTGATTTGTTGTCCGAAACAAGTTGTAGAATAAAGAAGAATTAGTGGAACTTTTTGTGTCCAAAGAAATTATAGCAGCTTATGCTAAATTCACGTGGAACTGATTTATTTTACATCCAATAATCAATGCTTATTGTTTAAGGTCAACGCCGCCCATATCGATCAAACCATGTTACTGTGGTAGGAAGTGCGGATGCCCATGAAAAGCAAGGTGGCTTCAAGAATACCCCACTTCTCCTCCTGCAAGACCGTTGAGAGTTCTAAAAGTCGGTGCATTAAATCATAAATTATGCTTACTGATCATTAAAAAAAAAGTACTACCAGGCCATGCCATAGTTGATATATAAGTACAGACTTTGATCATCAGTTATATTGTGTCTAAATTTTTCATACATAGATTATCCACTTCAAATAAATCATATATTTACACACTTGGCGACCAGAATTTTCAGATAGTTAGGTTCCTCTAAAGCTTTTGAAGCAAAGCAAAATGACGGTATGTTTCTTTTTGTACTGTTGCAATTCATTTATGAAGTTTTGAATGTAACCAGATCCCTGATTTATTTCAAAATTGTTTCCCTCAAAGTTTGGTCCTAAAAAAAAGAAAATTCCAATTTCTCTAGGACAAAAAATTTAGAAATTACAATGCTTATGTACAGTTGTTTAACTTATTTATAATAAGAAAATTTAAGTCTCAGGTTCAAATATATTCAACTTGAATAACTTGTTATATGTAGTTATTTTCAGCTCAATTATCAATATCCTATCAGTACTAATTCGTTTAATTGGTTTATTTTCTCAGATCATAGAGATGAGAGTTCATATGGATTGTGCTGGATGTGAAAGCAAGGTGAAAACTGCTCTTCAGAAACTCAAAGGTGGGCTGTTGATACCACAAATCTAGTACTTCTATATGATTATATATCCTCCTACTTTGCCTATATAAAATTTTAAATTGATGATAATATTAAGGATTTTCCATGTGCACACAGGCGTCGACGAAGTTGACACTGATATGGGCACGCAAAAGGTGACGGTCAATGGATATGCTGACCAGAAAAAGGTTCTTAAAACTGTTAGGAAAACCGGCCGGCGAGCCGAGCTGTGGCAGCTTCCCTACAATCCAGAGCACCACAGTTTTGCTAATCACTACAATCAACACCAATGCAATGGCCCCTTGACATATTATGCACCCCAACCTTCCTCTTCTTACAATTACTATAAGCATGGATATGATAGCAATGATCCTGCCTATTATCGTCACCCTGCTCACTCTACTATTTTTGGTCATCAAACTGGTTCGGCTTTTAGTGATGAGAATCCTCGCGCTTGTTCTATGATGTGAATTAATTCAAACCAAAAAAAAAATAAAAATTGCTACAAACCTTTGTTTTAGGGTCTAAGAATGATAAAACTGTAATACCTTTTCTTCAATCAAATTGTAGATTGGAACTGTAATTTATGTTTTCTGATAATTTAAAAGAATAAGAAACTTTTTAATTTGGGTATTTCCGTTATTTAAATCCATTAAATTTTCTTATATAAATTTGGATTTGAGTTTTATGCATGCTAGATCATATATGTTTGACTTAAAGATTGTTTTTGCCACTCTCTTTGGTCTTAGCATTTAGTAATACATATACAAACAAAAAAAACAAAGACAGAATAAATAAATTTTAGTAAAATTTTATTATGTTTACTCAAATCACTTAAAGCCACCTAATAAAAAAATTGTTAGGATAAGATTAAATTTTAAGTCACTATCACATAGGCATCAGCTTGGCAAACATTTAATTTCTTTCCCCTGATTGACCAAATCAACATCATGTAGTATATCAATTATCAAAGCAACCAAAACGTCAACCATACAAATTGCAGAAACTAGAAATAAATAAAATCTACAACAGAAAATGAAATTAAGGAGCTAGATCCATTCATTAATAATTGATTCTTCATTCACTCCAAATAATACTTAAACCTCCCCTTTAAGGGCTTCCACTTTTAACCCAGACTCACTCCATACAGACAAAAGCAGCGACTCGTCATACAATTTAACAACAGATAAAACTAGTCATGAAGCAGCAGCAAAATCCTTGTAAAAGGAATTGCCAAAGCCCTGGCTTGTATTATTTACGACAGGATCTATTACACAAGACATAGATTATAGATAGACCTTCCTTAATCCTCAGTTATTACAGGCATTTGCTGCTTTGTCTTTGGAATGTCCATTTTTTTGCTTCAGCCACAGGTGCATGGATCACAGCCGCAGCTTGTTCCACACTTGCACCCACTTTCTGCTCCCAAACTCATCTCGGACCCCTCAAAGTTCCTGCGAGTTAAACCCATGGTTTCAAATTTTCTTAATTCCCATAAAAACATTAAGAAAAACTTTGATTTACTGGTGATAATAAAATTCGAATCTAGTTTTTTTTGCCACTAACATCTTCACTGTCGCAACTCCGGAGATGATGGTCCCTGTTGTGGTCTTCTCAGTGTATCCCAAGTTAAGGTTCCTGCTGCATCTGCAGAATTCAAAGGCAAAAATTGAAATCAAACAAGTTGAAAGAGAATTGGTTTCAAATGTGTTCTCTTATCTTCTATTTCTAAAAAATATAAACGCGTATGCACATGCATATACACATATGCGCATATATGTAACAAAAAAAAAAACGATAATTACAAGTAACAGATAGAATTATATATTACGAGCAGCTATCACCGCATTTACAGTCAGAACCACAGGTGCATCCTGAAGACATTTTTTTTTTTTTGCAGAGTGAAGAGGAGATTGGGAAAATTTCTACTAGGGATTCAATAGAAAAAAGGAAGAGATGAGTTTGATACGAGACCTGGACTGGTATTTATAGTGGACTTGAAGAAAGGGAGAGTGGATATTCACCGTACACGTGGCAAATCCTTGGATAATTGCTTCTTTGGAATTGTACAATTGCATCAGGCTCTTCCCCATGGAGAAAAAAAAAACGAAAATCTTTGTCTGTTGCCCTTCCTTGAATCCTTGTGGACAGCGATTAAAATTATAAATAAAAAATACATTATTCAAAAAACTAATACTATAGTCTTATTTGACCCCTTTTTTTTTTTGTCACAATCATTTAAGACAATAAGCCTTTTTAAAATAATTTGGAGAATGCTTAATTTGATTCTTGTTATCATACAACAAGAAGTTATACAGTAAACAACAAGGAAAGGAAATGATTGGCAACAGCTGTGCGGTTTATTTGATAATATTATATTTTTAATTTCAGTGATTAAAATTTAAATTTTAATAATTTTAAATATAAAAATAATTGAAAAAAATTAGTTGTTAAAATTAATTATTCAAAATTTAAAGTGTTGGGGAAAATATTTTTCAATTTTATGCGTGTGAAAGTGAAACTAAGATGCTATAATCTCTGGAGATCAAACTCTTGCATAAATGAAAACCAAAAATGGGTTGCTAAAGCTAATTGTTGCTTTGGGTTTTGATCTCTTTTTCTTTTCTTATAATTACTCTTTTGGTTGTAAAAGTTAGATATTAAGGTAGTAAACAAGTAATATTGAAAATTGATGTTCACTTATAATAAATACATATCCCTTTAAAATTTAAAATTTGCCATCCATCAAGAAGATGTCAATTATCCATATATAATCATATATCATTTTCGCTTGTAAATATTTTTCTAATAAATTCTAATCCATCAACTGTGGGAATATCGAAACTTTGTAGCATATGATGAGAATATGATAAAATAGTTGATGGCCAAATAGAATATGATGAAAATAAAATTAAAAAAAAAATTGAATAAAACAAGTTGAGATTAGTGATGGCAATAGGTTGGATCGAGATGAATTTTTACTCACCTTGATCTGATCCGATTTTATAATTATAAAATTCGTATTCGATTCGACTTGAATTTTTTTTAATTTTTTCATACACGAACCCGACTCAATATTATATTAATTGTATTCGATCCGAAATTAATAAAATATTAATTTTATAATATAAAATATTATTTTTTAAATATAAATATATAATTATATAATTATATATAAATAAAAAATTTTAAAAATAATTAAAAGATAATTTTTAATATAATATCGGATCGAATTTGTCTAAAATCTGAATCCGATCCTACCTGAAATTCGATTTAAAAAAAAAAATCGATTCTATGAGGTCTAATTTAATCTGATTGAAACTCGTCGGGCTCGGATCGGACTAATATCCCTAGTTGAGATACATTACTTGTTACTTGTAGGCATCAAAGTGACGAAACATTTTTCTTGCAACGTCTAAGTTTTGTTGCTCTTTCTTTGTAATGATATATAAGAAAACCTAGTTAGACCTCTCATGGCTGGATTATAATTTCTATACATACTGGTAAATCACAAATTGATTGATTAAATCAATCTTTGGTTTCAATTAGCCAAGAAAAAATCAATATTTGTTCTTTTTTTTTCTTTTCAATTTAATCAAATGATAAGATTTAAAAAATAATAGTTAAAAGAAAGAAAGCAAAGAAATGATAGAGGAGGGAGTAGGAATGATGTCAAAACGACATAAGTCTCATTATAACATAATCAATACATGTTTTCCGCACTGAGTTTGATTTCTCATCACCATTTACAAGCATTCTAAGACCAGATTTCAGCTCTGATATTCCTTCCCACAGCACTGCCCGGACTTGATATATAGGAACGCCTTTTGCCCTTTTTTCCAACTTGTCAAACACTTCTCCAGCCTCAGTCTCATCAATTTTATTTGCAACTGCCAAGGATGGTCGATTCACAGACCTTCCTGATGGTGCTCTAGGTCTAAGACTAAATCTTTCAGTTGTTCCCACGGTGGAATTCCTTTCCTACCATCTAATGCAGCAACGAGGTCTACAACGTATGCCAAAACCTCAGTTCGTTCTATGTGGCGGAGGAAAGCATGTCCAATTCCACAATTATGGTGAGCACCCTTTATTAATCCTGGAATATCAGCCACTGTAATTGAGAAGTCGTCGAAGTTCAAATTCCCTAAATTTGGCCTCGGATAGAGTCGTGGAGCACACTGACCTATTGCAGGCTTAGCCCTAGAGATAGCCCCTAGAAGAGTACTTTTACCAGCATTGGGCATCCCTACCAGACCCACATCAGCAAGGCCCTTAAGTTCTAGCGCAAGAACAGCTTCAGAACCAGACAAACCAGTTTGAAGAGATGATTGATCATCATTTAATGCTTCAACCTCAAATGCATTATCACTCTGGACTTCATACTTAGTAGTCTTAGGCTTCATTGAAACATTCGGGTAACAGACATTACCTCAACTACCTTCCCCTCCATAAGCAACTATTAATCGCTGACCTTGCTCCGTCACGTTACACCTAATTTCTTCCTAAGCTTCTGATTCAGGCCAATTCGCTTGTTTCATGTTCTTGATTAGTCCACAGTTACGTCATTTTTTAATAAATATTGCTCCATAGTTATTTCAGTACAAGAAGATAACTGACCAGCAACATGCACCGATTTTTCTCTGCCATACTTGATAGGGAAACCTGATAGTTGGAAGAAGGTTTTGTCGGCATTCATAGTGAGCTAGCGAAAACAGTGGCTCCGAAAGGTTTGTTATTGCCTAATAGGTGGGCCCAATCGGACAAAGAATGTACTGATCTTTGCCCAAGGATTGCTATAGGCCGTTTGGCATCCCGCCTCCAATACGGAGATTGGAAGATGGGCTTAAAAGGATTAATGGGCCCAAAAAACATTAATGGTTACTTGTAGTGAATACATGATGAACATTTACAACTTGCAAGCTAATTTATCATTTTTTTTCTTTATTGTCATTTGAATTGTGGTAATTCGGCAATTCATGTAAATTCACATATCTATTTCGTGTTTATCTAGTATTAAACACATGTAAAAGATAAAATATATATTTTTTATTTTGTTAAATTAATATATGATTTTTGTTAAAATTTTATTGTATTATTTTTGTATCTTATTATTATATCTTATTTAAAATTTTCAAGTTATATTAGTATAATAAATAATCGAGAAAGAACTATAGTTTTTTTACAAAAAAAAACTACAATGTCAATCAACACTAAGGTACATTACATTGATTGCAAAGAATTTATTTTGACTACTTTTGATTTTAAGTTGTTATAGAAAGTTTTTTCTTTCTTTAGTGATGAGAATCCTCACAAATCAAGCTAGCCTGCTAATGCCAGCCTCATACAAAAGTAGAAACATATTATTATAGTGAGCTACTGCTAACCAGGAGTCAAAGAAGGACTACTTGATTAACTTCTTTTCATTGAGAGAGAGAAGAAAGACAACTTCATTGACCAATTGAAACCAAGCCGGTGGTGATGTATAATAGACTGAGCAATTTGATTGACCAATGTTTAGGCATGCAATGTACGAGTACGAGTTCCATTACAACATCAAACAAATCTCAGCAGTCAGATATCATAAGGGAGCCCAAATTTGATGCTCAATAGAAGCCTTGCATGCTTGTACCTATTGCCTTTTTTGTCATGTAACGGAACTGTCCGGATCCCGGTTCTCAACTCTGATACAGGCAAACATGCTTGGCCTCCGAAATCAGGTTTCCCTGTGGTGTCATACTCAAGGACTTCAATCCGAAGCACAGCTAATTCAGGAACTCTTAAGATGAATTCAAACTCCTCGTTCCATACAGGTAACCACTCATCTTCTATTTTTGCTGTTTCCCTTATATCGCGATCTGCTCGAGCGCCAGCTATTCCAATCTGCAGACAGATAACTAAGTCACCAAAAACTGCATACTTGTCCTGTTATTAGGAATGTGAAATGTGAAACAGTGAAGTGTATTAGAGAAATATTAGGAATTTTAATCATCTCACTCTTGTATAGAAGTCAGGTGGGGAATAGCGATCAAAGGCTGTGTGGGGGAAATCCTGGTGCCAACCTTCCCCCAGGAAAACTTTTACCTGTAAACATGCCAAAAAAAAAATGATTTGAGCTATGAAAGACTGACATAGTGAAGGAACCAAATGATGCACTTATAAGGAGGGCTAAATTGATCCACCGTCATAACAGTCTTGACGTCCAATGGCGCATTAGGATTAAAAACTTCATCATTTGGACCCCTCTGCAATAAAAAGTCAGGTTTTTTCACATAGCCGCATCCACCATTGGCTTTAAACATTCCTTGCATTATCCAGAGGTGCTTTCCATGTCCCTGTCAGAATCGAAGCCAGATAAGATCATAAGAATAGTTCAACTGCATAAACAATGAGTAGAGAATGACACTTATACCAACAAGCATTTAGAGTAAAGCTCAAGAACTAATAGTTAAACATAATCAGCCGAAGTGCTCTTGGAAGGTCTGTGGGCAATAGCTAAGGCAATTTCCTTAAAAGGGATTCTTTGACATGGGTCTCACGGCTAGCTAACTTTTCCATAGAAGAGGCTGATGAAAGAATCAAGGCCAGTATTTTTGCTATGATGTCAACTTCTTCAAGTGAAACAATCAAACCGGAAATAGCTGTGAAATAATATGACTGAAGCCAAAAATATTGGACCTGAAAAGGTCTTACCTGCATGTTAAATGCAACCATTTGAGCTCCATGCATCCATCCAACAAAAGGATTGTAATTAGAAGAGTCAAGGCGTGTGCCCTTAGGAAATACCCTCAACAAATTCCGCTGAGTAAACCTAGAGAAAGAATGCAATAAATTTGATAACTAATAAGAGGGTGAAAACACAAAATATCAATATTTATCGTCAGTGTTTAACCGCATGCATGCTGCCAGTTAGCCGATCTGATGTATCTAACATGTTATTTTGTTATATAATCACTTGCTAAACTATGCATCTTTTGCATTGTTAGAGCACAAATTTCTTGTGTCTTATCGAAAAGGTTGAACTAGGAGATTGAAATTTCAGGCGATAGAAAAGAATATCCATAACAACATGCAAAACTGCTAATGCTTTAGAAAGTTGTTTATTTATGAACTATAAAGTAACTGCTGAAAATAAACAGAGGCCGGTATACCCGACAATTTTAGTTCCATGTGTTCTAGTAGCATTTTCAAGCTCTTGTTCACTCAAGCTAAGCCGTCTAACTTTCTTAGGATCATCACTCAGCCAGTTTTCTAATCCACCTTTCAGCTTCCCTGCATGTATGGCAATTAGTTGCCTGTATTGAGGCACAGCCTTCTCCTCATCTTCATCCGGAACATGTTCTCCTATATCTGATGGATTCCGCTACCAAATCATAAATGAAACTTAGGTAAGAAATTATTGTCGACATTTGATCACTGAAGCATATATATATTTAACTCTAATTAGGCACCGGGCTACTAGCTTGACGTTCATTTCTTACTGTTCTACTCTCATTTTCTGAAACTTCTTCTCCTGCAGTATTTCCTTCGAGGTACTCCTTTGGGGGTTTGGTTGAAATCAGAACCCTTCTCTTCAATAATTCCGGTGAAGGAAATTGCTCTAAAATTTCTGTTTCAGTGCAGTAGAGCATTTCTCCAAAAGTTTCTGTGACCATCTAAAGAAAAAAGCACATTTCAGGCTTAGTATTGGTAACATTCCATAATTCCACTCTCACTCTAAGCTCACCTTAGCCACTTTCTTCTGAAGATTTTGATTTAAGTGGTCTTCAAAAGTGATCACAACGGGATATTCCGAAGCATGAAATGCATTCTCCTTAATTGCTTGCAAACATTTTTGGAGGTCCACAGGAGAAGTGAGAGTCCTGCAGTTTTAGTGAATTCATCACTTTGGTTTCATGCATTTTTGTAAAAATTGTAAACTACTTGAAAAAAGTAATGTTATAATAGTTATTATAACTTAAAAAAAGTATTAGCAAGTGCATCTTCTGTCAGGATCACTTCATTTCAGATTCTAGAATTTACTTGTAAAAATGAGTTTTCCCTCACAAGAAAAATACAGATGGATTAATAAAAGAGTATGCTAACTTCATACCCGCCATGACGAACTTCCACATCGTTTCCCTTGGAATTTGGCCAAAGATCCAATTCAATTACTCTTACACCTCTAAGCAGGGCATTTTTAATTGGTACAACACTGCTGGCACTGCTGACTTGGTTCCCAGTCAAGTAGGAGTTATGGCCCGTAAATAAGAAATAATGTGCCAATGAAGCATTCATGTCATGATGCACCTAAATTCAAATAGATCTTCCTCTGAATTAGTAAGGCAGACTGAAGCTTTCCACAATAGTAGACTAGATTCATCATAACTACCAGAGATCATCCAATGATTAGTCCAGGAAGAGGGGAACGGAATTATGGGAATGGAGGGTTTAAGTGCTTCAATTTCATCATTTATATTGAATCAGAAAGAAACTAGGCAGTATATATTTGCTAGTATATTATGAACTAATGCATGTAGACTATTGGACTCTCAGTTTCAATAATCAGGTTCAAATCCGTAACCTCAATTACCAAAAAAATGATAATTCAATTATATCTGCTGCAAATTATAGGCTTGGGTAGTTTATTATTATTAAAAACTTTAAACCATGTAAGTATTGATAGATTCCTCTGTTCATATTAAGAGAAAAACCCCAATTACCTTTTGAGGAGGGTGAGCAAGGTTATGATCACCAAGGAGATATCTAAAGAAGGCTTCTAAATGGAGACCTCTCCTGTGGAAGATGTTGAGATGCTTGAGGCTATCAAAAATGGCCTGAGCATCCTCCTTGGTGGCATTCATTTCTCCTTGATGTTCAATCAGAAACCTCAGCAGCTCATCAACTGTCATCATTCCGCTTCGTGAATAACGGTAAAACGCATTCTTGACATCTAGAGGTGGCTCAACTGCCCTTGCCTTGAATATTCTCTTCCAACACAGGCAGACCTTGAAATTCTGCTTCAACATCTCCCCTTTCACAGACTAAGACTGAAATCTCAACTCTGATGATGTTTCTTTCTCCTTCTCAGTACTGAAGTTTTCCTTGTATATATATGAAGATGGAAAAACAGGAATGGCTTTTTAATAAAGTGAGAATATGTGCTCAAGCAATGACTCTAAGGAAGCTGAAACTGTCCATATTCCATCATATTTATTACATATCAGCTGCTTGGGAATGAAATGTTTAACAAGTTGCTACTTTTTTACTTGGTACCAAGGGAAGAGATCGCTTGTCATTCGCTAAAAAAGGGTAAAATTAAGGGTCAAAGGAGAGCAAGGAATGAAGTGGGGACCTGCTTCTTTTCTTTGTGCATTTCTCTTTTTGGCAGCAAAGTAGAGGAAAATGCTTGGCACCCAGATTTTATATTCTCTAACCAGGCGAGGGAAAGAATTTCTCGAGGTTTTAGTCTATATTAGGGGAATCTATGGATTATGGATTATTGAGCTGGAAATTTTGACCAGGCATCTGCACTGGAAAGACAAATAAAACAAAGTATACTGGTAGGTGTCTTTAATGTCATTAACAAAACTACTAGTACCATTATGAACAACTCATTACCATTGATGCCTTTTGAACATTACCAGACAAGAACAGGTGCTGGCCCCTTGGGGGCCTAAAGGAAAAAAAAATTGGTAGGGCATTCTTGGTTGAAAATAAGGAGTTAAGATATATTGACTCAAGTCGTCGTGTGGGCAGCTTGAGTGACCGGGTCAATTTTGAGTATGATACATACATCCTTTCGGTTTCAAATTCTGACTCAAGTTTCTGAAACACCATCATGTTTGGATAATTTCAAAATTTAGATGAATTTAAGTAACTAAACGTAGTAATGCACTATAAATTTCTTGCATTTGATTACTATTACAGAACACAAAAATGAGATGTGATGGTTTTTTGTTTCGGGAGATTAGTATCTATTGCATTTGCGTGGACATCCCAATTATGGGAAAGTACTGTACTAATAAAACGGTGTAAGACTAAATATGTACTTGGACAAACTCAAAGCGCATGAGAAGCCTAAGTGAAGTGAACTTCTCTCCTTTGCGGTTAAATAAAGGCACTGCCCTAATGCCTGGTCTCAATTCGGACACCGGCAGGCAAGTCTGGCCAGCGAAATAATCTTTCTCAGGCATGTTATATTCACGAACTTCAACTCGAAGTAAAGCTATTTCCGGAACTGTCAATGGAAATGTGAACTCCTCATCCCACACTGGGGTCCAATTGCCCTTTCTTTTCTTTGTTTTCTTCATTGTCTTATCTGCGGGTACTCCTGCTATGCCAATCTGCTTAGAGATAGGAATTGCTTGAACATCTGAGTAATTGGATGATTGATTTCTGCCAATCAGATTTCTAAGTACCATAAGCAAGTAGTAATAGTTACCCTGGTGTAGAATTCTGGTGGAGACCAAAGATTAAGCTGCCTTTGTCTAAAATCTAAATGCCATCCATCTCCCATATATACTTTGACCTGTTGGGTAGCATGGGAAGACAATTAGAGCAAAGATGATCACTATGGCGAGAATCAGTTCTTTTATTATTTTTTTAAATTTCCACACTCACTTTTATGATTTTCTTCACTTGAAGCTTTGCTTTAGGATAAAAAACCTGATCATTTGGACCCACATTCATCAGAAAGTCTGGCTTTTTCACATAGCCACTCCCTCCGTTGGATCTAAACATTCCATGCATCAACCATAGAGATTTGCCATATCCCTGCAATTAGACCAGAAAACATGTTTATTAATCTTAGACCCAAAAAATTTCTAGGAGCCAATCAGACAGATCATGTAGAAAAAAGTTTTCAGATATTGAAAAAGGGAATACAAACCAAACCTGCATGTTTAATGCAACCATTTGAGCCCCATGCATCCAACCCATTAGAGGATTGTAGTTTGAGGAATTAACCCGAGTACCCCTAGGATATATCCTCAAAATGTTCCTCTGTGTGAACCTAAACACCATTATTTCCAGGATTAGATTAGATTAAATTCAGTCATAAATAAATTTTGAACATTGTTCTTTTTCAAAATATGGAGTGCGATCACTAACATTAAAAAAGTTACTTATTACAGTTGCTGTTTACCTGACAACTTCTGTTCCATGACAGATAGTAGCCTTTTCAAATTTTTGTTCACTCAAACTTAGACGTCTAACTTTATCTATCTCAACTTTTAGTTTCTCCCTCAGCTTTCCCTTTGGCTTTCCAGCTGGAATGGAAATTAGATTCTTGTACGTAGGTGGCCCTAATGGGCGTAATAGACGATCATAGGTTTCATTGTCACCATCATATTGAATATGTTCACTAGTATCACAATCACTCTGCAGGTAAAACAGGGCAAAAATTTAAAAATCTAAGGAGAAATGTAGGCAGAAATATGAAAAAGAGAATAAGTTTTTCTTCTTTTTTTTTTTTTGCCTTTTTTCAGCTGACCTTCTCATCATCATATGTGAGGTCTGCTGACATTCTCCCCCATATATCCTCATCAGAATCTTTTTCTGTGTGGGAGTTACTTCTTCTGCCTGATAAGCTTATATCTTCAAGGTATTCTTTTGGAGGTTTAGTTGATATGACAATTCGATATTTCAGTTCCTCCGGGGAAGGGAATTCTTGCACACAATCAGAGTCAGGATAAAACAACATGTTTCCAAATGTTTGGGTGACCATCTATAGACCAAACAAGTGCTGTGAAGCATTAATTACAAATGTATGATTTCAGGAAAGAGTGGTGGTATTAAAATTATAATAAGAAAATGATAAAAAAACCTGAGCAACTTTAGCTTGAAGATCTGGGGTAAGGTGATCTTCAAAAGTAATTATCACTGGATATGGAGACGCTGAAAAGGCATGTTCTTTAATGGATCTCAAACATTTTATCAGCTCCACAGGAGTTGTCAGTGTCCTACATTTCATAATTACACAAAACCAGCGCTACATTATCTCAGAAAAAGAAAAACCTTGAAATCACAAGAATCTTTTAAGTAAATTCAGTTGAGAATTCTTTTCTTTTTTTTGTAATTTTTAGACATGAAATGTACATACCATCCATGAAGAACAAGGACATCATCTTTTGTAGAATTTGGCCATAAATCAAGTTCCACCACTCTTAAACCTCTCTTAAGTGCCTTTATGATTGGAACATCGCTGCAATCACTGCTGATTTGATTTCCAGTCAAATATGAATTGTGACCAGTATATATGAAGTAGTAGGAGAGAGGAGCAGTCATATCTTGATGAACCTGATCAATGGAATTTGCTCTATGTTAAACATTAAAATGTACTTTGGTTTTTCTATCTCCAAACAAATATCTAATATTTGTAACTTTTCCTAGCACATGTGCAACCAAACAAAACACCAAGAAAGAAGAAATAGCAGATTAATACCTGATCAAGGAGAGAAGGGTTGAGATCCACAGAGAATAAGTAAAAGTGAAAATCTTCAAGACTTAGAGCCTGCTTTGTAAACTTTACGTTATTGTTATGCCTCCTCTGGAGCACTTCCTCCACAATCCTCTCAGCATCTTCAATGGAAGCTTCAGCATCACCTTGAACCTCCATCAAGAACCGCCTCAGCTGCTCCACTGTCATGCAGGTACCCCCCTCGGCGTACTCCATGAAAACCTCCTTCACGTCCATTGGTGGCCCTGCCTCAGTGACCCCAAATTTCTTAGGGAAGCAAATGCACATGCTATAATTTCCCATGTACCCCACGATCAGAAATGAGCCGCGAGAAACCTTCCTTCACAGAATCAGATAAAAAGAAACATAAAATGTCAAGTGCTGATGACTATCTTTACTTTCCTTTCAACTTGTTTCTACCTTCTTGGAATATTATTGTTGAATGTTGATTTATTGATGATTTTGACAAGTGATATTCCCCAACTCTCTTTATATATCAGATTTGTTCAACAAACTACCGCCTGCTTTGTTTTACTGCCATGAGGGATTCCTGGAAAGTTGGATTTTACTCCCACATGGAAACATGATCAGAAAAGAAATGGAAGCAGATAATTTCTGATAAATATTGGTATATTGTTTAGAAACAAGAATAATCTGTGATAGTCGTGGATGTCTAAATTAATTTTAAAGTGTCGGATTGTTTCTGTGATTTTAGTCAAAGTCTTTCTTTTACATTTAGTTTTATATGTCTTTTTTGTTTGTTTAAACTTTTTCCAGATAAAGCTTGCCATGTTTGTCCATGTTCAGAATATTTTATTTTCATTTCCACAGAGTATGATAGAAAGAATCAAAGAATCCCTTTCTTTTTTTTGATGAATTTTAAAAGACCCCAAACAAGAATCAATTCCAAAACGTTGGATTACTCGTCAGGATCGAACCGAAAATAAAAATAAAACATCCTTCTTATAAACTTTGATGGGTAATATCCTTAATTATTTGCAATTACAATGACATTTGAACAATGATCAATATATTAAAAACAAATTATTTTTAATTTCAAATTATAATGTCAATCATTTAATTGAATCCCAAGATCACAAAAATAGATTCAAATTCAAACACATATTGAATCTGACATAAAATTGACCCGGCAATTAGCAATTTTTTTTTTTTTTGCTTGTCAAGGTAAAAAAAGCATGCAACAGGACATATAGGAACCTTTTAAGATGGTGGATCTGAAAATGTCGAGAGAAAGTTTTGCAATAGTTGATGGAGATGTCTTACAATCCATCCATCTCCATCCCCATCTCCACTCTGTCTAATCTAACATTTATCCCTTCTAATTAACGAGTCAATCAAAGTTTCTTACTTTTTTCTTCTTTCTGTCAATGAGATTTTTTTTTGACGTGGGCCGTAATAACATGAGCAGCATGAGCATAGCAAAGCGCAAAGGAGAGCAGACAGGTCGATGGAGATGAGATGGCCCATTTGCACGTGAATAACGCCGCTCTCTACTCATTATGTAAACCAGCTGGTCAAATTTTTAGTAATTTAATATGCTTCAATTTACTATTACAAATTAATAATTTTATTTGTCCTGATCCACTACTTTCTTCGACTAGCAGTTTCCATTTTTGTTCTTTTTTGTTTTTTTTTTTTGGTTGGATTGACTTGCTTTTTTGTCTTTGGCCTTCTAGTTGGACCTATAATTAGAACCTTACAACGATATTCGAAAAGATTTAAATCAAGTTTTTAAAATAAAATTAATATATTGAAAAATTTTATTACATAAATTAAATGTATAAAAATTTAAAATTTTTTAATATATTTTTTAAATAGATATTTTTATTAAAAATTGTAATAATTTTTTATATTGAATTAATATTAATTAAATTTAAATTTTAAATAATATTTTATATATTATAAATTTTCTCATTAAATTTGTCAACTTATCATTTTAAAATTTTTATTAAATCTTTTTTTAATAAAAAAATTTAACAAATTTTATCTAAAAAAATTTATCTAAATTTTGTCCTAGATCCCATGAGATCAACTTGCTTTTAACCATTAGATATGGCTGGGAAATTCAGAACCATAGATTTATCTTTTTGCTGTGTGATCAAAGATTGCGTGGGTGGGAGTGGAAGAAAATTGGAAAAGGAATATTTAAAGAAAGGACAAATATTTTGAATTAACTCTTTATTAGGGAAAAATGATAAATTTAAAAACTATCGGAAAGGATATTGTAATTATTTGAAAATTTCTTTTTTATTCCGATAAAAATTTCATGTTATTTACTTGATTATTAGTTTTAGTCCTCGTTGCACGTAAATATTTATTTTTAAATAATTATATATTATGAATATATACTTATACGTTGGAAAAATATTTAAAATTCATATGATAGTAAAAAATTATTTGAAATTAATAAAATACATATAAACATGTAAAATCTGTCTCATGTACAATATATATTAGATTAAAATAATAAAATACATATAAAAATTAAGTGATAAATATAAAATTTACTCTAAATATTTTAGTTTTATATTTCCTTGGAACGGGCCCTTATTGTCTATTATTGGACCTTGATTATGGGCTTTAGATAGTCTGGCCCAATTTCTTAAGCCATTGGGTCTGGGTAAGACCGTACGAAAAATCTAACCCAATATGCAATTAGTGGCACACGTTAATCAAAGGTTTTTCATATTTTTTTAATTCTTAAAATTTTTTTATCTAATTTTAAAAAAATTACTTGCTGGAATTTTTAATTTTCAAAAGTCTAATAAACAAGTATTTTATATGAACTAATACTTGAAAAGAATTTTTTAAATTAAACCCTCATAAATTATTTTCTTATCATTATACAAACTATTATACATAAATTAAAATTGTGATTTTTTGTTTTTTTACTGATAAATGGTATAAGAAATAATTTATCATATCTGAAAAATAACGTTGATAAATATGATATGTATTAAAATTGTAATAAAATACAAAAAATAAAAAAAAAAATTGAAAATTTTTATAAATTCCAATTAAAAAAAAGCACCCGCAGCATGAGACAGAAGAGCGTTTCATTTCATCCATCCGAAGGTAAAGGGAAGGACGTCGTCGTTTCAGATAGCTATGATGTCCACAAATAACAGAAACTACCAACTCTAGGTGTCCTGTTTGGCTGCACTTCATTTCAGCCTCAGATGGCAAAGAGATTGGGCGCTCAGCTCTTCGTTAGCAGTTAGTGACTGTCCCTTCTCTCTTTCTCTTTCCTTCACTTTTCAATTTTTCAATTTGGGTTTTGTTTAATTTTTAAGGAATTAATTCTAACACTTGGTCGCAGGGTTGTCATTTTTCACAACCCATCAAGAGCTTAAAACTTTATTTTCGCCATTTGGTGTTGTTAAAGAAGGTACTAAAATTTTCATTCAATTTATTATGATTTTCTCCGAAATTCAGAGTACTTGACCAATCCCTGTATTGGGTTGTCGTTTTTTTTTTTTTTTTTGTTGAGTGAGTAGCTAACCTCATCAGAGACCCCAAGACTCAAAGGCCTAAAGGGTTTGGTTTTGTTACATATGAAACTGAGATGGAGGCACAGAAGGCATTAAAAGCCATGAATGGCAGGGTAATATCCTCATAATTCACCTTCATTATATATCTTTTTCTTTCCAATGGCAATTTCGATTTGCCATCTGATTGTCTGGTAAATATGTGGTTCATTATGTGTAAGAAAGTTCTGATCAATGCTCTGCTTACTACGTTCATTAGTTTTGTTTTATGTTGTGTAAACTTGCTTTAATAAGAGTAAAGTTGAGATTTTGAGCATTTTCCTTGTTATCAAAACATGCTGCGAAATGCATATTCCCAGCGACCCTGTCTTACATGTTATTGTTCTTTGCACAGATTGTCCGCGGAAGGCTGATATTTGTTGAATTCGCAAATGGTACAAGTCCAAAGAATGATACAAACAGCTGAAAATGGAGGTGAGACATGGTACAATAATGCTTGTTTCAAAATCTTTTCATTTACCAACATTTTGTAAGGTAGGTTCCAGTAGTATCATGTGCTTAGAGAACTCAAAAGCCATTACAGTATTTGTAGAATGCAACTCTGCAGTGATGAGTAAAGTATGAAAACATTGTGATTGTTATGATTATTTGAAGAAAATGAAACAATGGTATACCATTTTGGATAAACTTGAGTAAATTGCATCCTTCAAAAGCTATTGACTTGCTTTATTGAGCTTGTACATGATAATCAGAAAGCTTTATGTTCTTTGCCTTGTTACTAGTATTGTTATTATACTTTGCCAAAAACTATCCCATTGATCCGAAATTTTAACAGTTTTGCATAACGTTACTATTGTGAAAACAAGTGCTTGTTGTAGCATTAGGGGATGGATCCACAACACCAGCTAGTTGAGAATTGAGAAACAAGTAATGCTGCTGTATATAACTTCGAAAATAAAATCACACTTGCGTGAAAATTAAAGCATGGATGGTCATGCTTGAAGATGAATTGGCGAAGTATTTATTTTAGTTAAGCTGGTGAGCACGCATAGGGAATAACTTGTTTTTAAAGTAAACCTATGTAGTTGGAGCATTGTTCTGAATCAAATAGCTAATATCCTGGTTTAAACTAATATTCAGGATTAGGAATATAATTGAGAGAATGCACTAGGTGGATCAAACACTTCTTTTTTTTTTATTTTTTTTCTTTGGCAGGTGTACAAGAAGCTGAAATTACTTCTGTCAAAACAAAAAACATTTTTTTTAGATCATAAATACGCTGCAAAACAGGGAAAATAATCCACAGATACT
The DNA here is from genome assembly GCF_047325235.1 of Durio zibethinus. Taxonomy (NCBI): domain Eukaryota; kingdom Viridiplantae; phylum Streptophyta; class Magnoliopsida; order Malvales; family Malvaceae; genus Durio; species Durio zibethinus. Next base: position 863,806 of record NC_143167.1, read on the forward strand.
AATTGAAAAGCAAAAGATTATGTTACAAGGATATAATGGACATCAGGTAGTTGAAATCTCAACCAGACATCTCTTCATAGTCGACTAACTCAAAGCGCATAAGAAGTCTTACAGAGTTGAACTTCTCTCCCTTTTCATTAAAGAGGGGAACTGCCCGAATCCCTGACTTCAGTTCAGAGACTGGCAAACAAGTTTGACCGCCAAAATCATCCTTCTCAGACATGTCATATTCATGGACCTCAACTCGAAGCAAAGCCAGTTCAGGAACAGTCAATGGAAATGCAAATTCTTCATCCCAAACAGGTGTCCAGTTGTCTTCTTTTTTCTTTGTTTTCTTCATTATTTCATCAGCTGGCACTCCTGCTATGCCAACCTGCATTAAAAATTCAGAGTTAAATTCATGCAACAAGGTAATCAAACTACTTTGTTCTTCGTCAATTCACAATCATTTTTGCTTTTAAATACTCAGAAGTTCAGATACATGCACATACAAACAATTATTATCTCGGGCTACTGGTGCAAATCATCTTACCTTGGTGTAGAAGTCAGGTGGAGAATAGAAGTCAAAGTGTGTTTGTTTAAAATCTAAGTGCCACCCATCTCCCATATAGACTTTCACCTGTCAAGAAGACAACAAAGGATTCAATAAAACTGTAAAAGGGTGTTGAGAATGAATCTGTTAATATTGCATTATGCTTACCTTTAAAGTTTTCTTCACAGGTAACTTAGCTTTTGGATCAAACACCCCACTCTTCGGATCCGCATTCATCAGAAAATCCGGTTTTTTCACATAACCACAGCCTCCATTAGATCTAAACATCCCATGCATCAGCCAAAGAGACGTACCGTATCCCTGCAATTAGACCAAAACCTTGTTGGTTGGACATATAAAGTGCACTATGAAACCCTGTCATTCAAATTTGGGTGGTAACAACAAATTTTGCATTCAAATTAAGAAGGAAAGATAGCATTGAAGAAAATGCTTTTAGTATTTATAGCATGTTCTAATTCGATATGCTCGCGTTTGTGACTTCAATGCTGAAAAACACGTTCAGGAAGTAATGCTGAAAAACACGTTCAGGAAGTCATGCTTTCCTCTCTTCTACCTCTTTTCTTTTAGTCTCTAAAAAGCACATTCATAAGGAAAATTTAAATGAAACACACCGGAGATTGAACACTTTTATCCCTACAAGCTAATATCTTATCACCTATGACCACATCAAATATATGAACTTAGTTATTTCACTCGGGGACTTAATTCAATGAAACACTATTACTTACCTTCAGCCTAAAGTTCACCGACTATAACACAAATCTAGAAACAATCTTCCAGACTAATCCAGCTAGTTGAGGCAAGACTTGGCATTAGTTTTAGAGTACAGCATTTAAATATTCAATGATTTGGGCAACTGAAATAGGTAGAGAACTAGAGATACAAAACCTGCATGTTAAAGGCAACCATTTGAGCTCCATGCATCCAACCAATCAGTGGCTTGTAGTTGGAGGAGTTAAACCGAGTACCCTTAGGATATATTCTCAGGAAATTCTTCTGGGTAAATCTAAATACAATGATCATGAGGATTATATAAATGGGAATTGTCAAAAAGTTATTAATAAAGCAGAAAAATCAATTACATTTTACATATTCAGCACATCATAACAGGAAGGTTTGATTTGAAACTAATAATACAAATAATTACCTCACAACATCTCTCCCATTGGACATTGTGGCCTTTTCAAGTGCTTGTTCACTCAGACTAAGGCGCCGAACTTTATCAAGTTCAACTTTTAGTGCCTCCTTCAAACCTCCCTTAGGTTTGCCAGCATGAATGGCAATAAGACGGTGGTACACAGGTGCTTCTGAAGGGGATACTTCAGGTTCAGGTGCATCCGAATCTTCATCATCCTGATTGTTCTCGCTTGCATCACTATCAGTCTGCAAACCATAGAGGAAACTTCAATGTGAATACCAAAAAAGCTACATAAGTCTTGGAAGATGGTGCAAATATCTAGGTGCACCTGTAAAAGATTCCTCATCATCTCTAATAAAAGGTACATAATAGGCTAAATGAAACCAACATGTAATTCCATTCATTTCCAAGCACACCTTATCATCTTCTTGATTAGCTGTAAGCTCTGCTGGTTCTTTTCCCCACACATCATCATCAGAATCCTTCCCCTTTTGTGAATTATTCATTTTGTCCTTGTTATTCTGAGCTTCAAGGTACTCTTTGGGAGGTTTGGTTGATATAATGATGCGATACTTCAAATCCTCCGGTGAAGGGAATTCCTTTAAACATTGATCAGTTTCAGGGCAAAACAGCATTTTTCCAAATGTTTGAGTAACCATCTACCATGAAATTAGTTTCACGTCAGTCAAAGGTGATACCAAGCACAACTGCTGGCTGATAGATAAAGAATTGTATAAAGAACCTGAGCAGCTTTCGCCTGAAGATCTGGAGTCAGGTGGTCTTCAAGAGTAATTATAACGGGATACGGGGATGCACTAAAAGCATGTTCTTTAATGGACTTTAAGCATCTAATGAGTTCTACGGGAGTTGTCAAAGTCCTAGTTTCATAAACAGACAATTCAAAGAATGTTCAAGAAGAAGAAACAAAACAAAATAAAAAGAATAAGCTGACTCAAGATGGAAGTAATATCAAATGTTAATTGCTGCAGAAAAAGAAGGAATAGATGTTGGTTCACTTTTTCTCTCCTCTATTCGATGGTTCTTTCTACTTTGGCATTAAGTAGATATTCAAACCTGAATCATTATCTCCTAATAGACATTGATTATCTTTTTACTCTCTATTCAAAGTTTCAAAAGTTCTTTTGCGGCCTCGTTAAGGGTTCCTGGGCATGGATCTAAACAGAAATTGATTCATTGATTAACACATACTATCACTTGTACCAAAAAGACATCAGATTAGCTACCTTAAATAACCATGCTTCAAAGCTATTACGTTCTAAAATTAAGCTGCTAAGTATGACCTATAGGGAAGAGAACATCCACCCTATTTACTTCCTCCAGGGGAAAAAAGCCCAATTTGGAAACAAGCAAGCACCAAGACTTTTCAAAACCACCTCATTGATTGATGGACTTGGTCTCCTAAAACACTTAAATGAAAATGAGACAAAATTATGTACTCCTCGTGCAGAGGAAATTGATATCTTGCTGACTGCCTGTAGATGCAAGGTTTCTCAACTTTTTGTAGGTATGGGGATCCAACAAGGAGAAAAAAAAAAATCTACCGAACCTCTCATCTTACTAAGTAAACAAAAATAATAGTTTATCAAAGGTTAACAGTATTCCATTCATAAAAAGCTCAATTGTAAATCAAACCATGCCTGCTAATCAATGCTACAAAAGCATGCATTTTGCCTCATAAATCAATGATTTCTAAGTTGTTCTTATTACCATCTTAAGTTCCTGTCTAGAGAAAGAAAATCAATATAGTTCTATCAAGACATTCCCACATTGAAAAACATACTGACTATACTTCATAATCCAATAACAAGGAAATTAGAAGTATATTTTACCTTCCATGTAGAACATGCACATCATTTTTTGCGTTATTTGGCCATATATCAAGCTCCACCACTCTCACACCTCTCTTCAGTGCCTTTATGATTGGGACATCGCTGCAGTCACTGCTGAGCTGATTTCCCGTCAAGTATGAATTGTGACCAGTGTATATGAAATAATGTGACAAAGGTGCTGTCATGTCATGGTGGACCTGAAGACAAAGATCGTACTAATTGTCAAACAAATGGCCCCATAATCTCCACAAAAGAGTTGCAAGCAAGTTTCCGATTATCTAATTTTAGTAGAATTGCAATTATCAAGGAAGAGAAAAAAAAATTGGATAAGGAACATTCCTCAATTTTCTGTGTAAAATTATAAAATTTTGCTAGTGATTGGATCAAAATTTCAAAATCATATGCACTTTGCTTGAAGAGAACAACTTGTTCAAACAAGAAACATCAAAGACTAATTTTGTTATAGTTTTGAAAGAGCATTCCTTTTCTTTCCAAAACAAGACAGAAAAAAGGCAAACTTTGGGAGTACATGAATAGCACGAAAAACAACCTCCAGCAGCACCAAAAACTCAAATCTTTAACATACCAAAAAAAGGGGGAAAAATTTTCACAACCAATAAAATTCCAAAAAGATACGAGAGTTTTTGGAACCTCAACAAAACAGAACATCAAGAAACAGAGGAAAAAGGAAAATATCAAAAATGGGAAGAAGAAGAAAAAACCAGAGCACCTGATCACCAATGGGCGGATTCAGATCTGCAGAAAACAAGTAATGATGGAAATCATCAAGAGTTAAAGTGTGTCTCCTGAACTTAGCCATATGATGTCGTTTCTGCAGCACCTGCTGTAAAATCCCCTCTGCATCCGCCACCGTCGCACCGCTTTGCCCCTGCACATCCACCAAGAATCTATGCAGCTGCTCCGCCGTCATGTGGGGCGCACCTTCAGCATACTTCATGAATGCATCCTTAACGTCCGGTGGTGGTGCTGCCTCAGTGACTTTGAACCTCCTGGTAAAGCACAGGCACATCCTATAACTCCCCATCGATCAACTCTGTATTTCCTTTCCCCTGATCAAAATGAAAGTGAAAAAGGTTTGACGGGCCTCTGGTTTCCTTGGGGTGATATTTAAATGGACATTGGATTATATTATAAGTATCCCAAGGTGGGTTTAGTTTAGTTTTCTTTGTTTGTTTCTATATTTTTTTAATTCTGTAAGTGTGTAATGAGAATGGAGCAGAGCTTTCGCCTTGCTTTTGCTTTGGTCTCAGCTTTTCGTCAAGATTTTATTTCATTTGAAACTATAGCTTCCCTGACTTCTAGCTTTAAAGTCTACTTCTTGTTTGTCGTCGAAGAAAATAAAGAGAAAATGTACACTTGTTTGTTGGGTGTGAAAAAAAAAAATGAAAAGACAGAGCGTTTTATCAATAATCAATTTGTTCATATTTTAATTTAAAACTCTTCAAGCTTAATTATTTATTTTTCTCGTCTCATTAATTCCATTTATTTTTCTGATTTTAAAAAGAGATTTGAATCGACTCTTTTAAAAAGGATAAAATTTTCAAAATACGGTGAAAAAAATTTAAATTCTCAATGAGTTAATTAGTAAAAAATTAACCTATTTATAAAATATAATAGATTAATTTTTCCAAATTGTGTGGGGTTCTAAGACTCAGTGATTAAAAAAAAATGTTAAATCATTATAATTATTTGGAACGTATTTACTGATAATTTGTGCTTCAAAGTTCAAACACCGCCAAAAATGTTAATCCATGCTTTTCCACCAAGATGTTTAATAGCACGAGAAAATTATGAATGTTAAGAATTTGGTCCAACAACAACACAAATCGATGAGTCCATTGAAAGAAAATATATTTTTGGAAATATAAAAAATAATTTCCTTTTACCTAAAAAATTCCAATAAGTAACGAATAATGTAAGTGTAAAAGTTAGGTAGCTTGATTTGCACATGATGAATTGTTTTTTTTTTTTTTGACATAATCATTAAAAAAATTCGAAAGAAAGAGGCATCCAATGACATGGGAGGTCAAAGGGTTTGTAGTGATAAAATAAAGGCAATACTTGCACTATCACGTGGACTCGTTGTTCATCCGGTTATCCCAATTATCGACTTTTTTAGTGCTATTTTTGTTTATTATTAAATGATTATTTTACAAAATAGTTTAGTGCTTATTATCTGTCATAGATGTTATTTTTTAAAATAATCACAAAATTTAATTACATTAAATTTTGAATTCTTCATTTTTTTTTGTAATAATTAATCTCTATATCTTATTTATTTATTTATTTGCCACGGAATTATTTATACATAAGTATGTAACTGTAAATAAATATATAAACAATATATATTTCTCATATAAGATCACATATTTCGTTAAAAAAATAAAATATAAATTTGATAATTTAAAACATAATATGATAATATAATATAAAAATAATAAAAATAAAATATATAAAAATAATATAATTTAAAATTTTAATAAAAATTATATATGATATTTAACAAAACTATAAAATATATTTCATATTTTTCATGTAAATATAAATTATAAAACATAATATTCATGTAATATATAATATAAATACATGAATTATTAATATTTTACATAATATAAATATATAAATTATCATATCTAACAAAATATAAGCATTAATAGTTATTTACCCTGTTCTTATTGGCTGAAGAGTCGCTCTGTCCACATTGCAGATTTTTTTTTTTTTTTATAAATTTCTTGTGTCTAAGAGGAGTTTACTTTGGCTTAATCAAGTTTTGTTTTAGTATTTTAATTTTATCAAGTAAATAAAAATTTGAGAAATTACAACTGTAATGACAGCTAAACCTGCACTGCAACTCTCAGTATTATTATTATTCTTATATGGAAAAATCAAAGCCCCATTGAGTCAACAATATGAAACTTGGTCGTAGCCTTTGGAAATTCTACGTTTTTTTTATTAAGTCAACCCTTTTCAATGAGTGTTACCAAACCAATATCCCATGAGATGACGAGAAAGAACAAGACAGTGAACCAACTGGACATGCAATGTGAACGATTACAACATTCAAACTTTCTTACTCTCATTTATGAATATGTTTCCTCAAACGAATGTTGACAGATATATAGATGCATGTTATAGTGTCAGCTGATGAGATGGTGGAAGCAATGTTGATAGAGAAAACGACGAAAAAATATGTACTACCACGGACCAGATGTCAATTTATATAGGAAATATTGTACCCTGGAAGAAAAGTTCCTTCTTTTACAAGTGGCCTGGGGAGTTTATACATTTGATAGTAGTTAATCATCGAAGTGAACTGATTACATGTATTTATATAGAGAAAAATAATCTAAAAGAACATAGTCTACAGGTGACACTAAAGCTACAGAATTTCTGTATACATGACAACTGCAAACATTCTACATCATATCTCTCTCACTGCATTTCTCATCTCCATGTCCTTCACATGTTCTATTATTTTCTTCTTCTGTTCAGTCCAGATATCAAAAAAGTTACTATTGGGACGCTTGATGAGGCTGCACGGCGGTGTAGATGATCTGACAGCAGCTGCTCTTTTAAGGAATTCCCTCTGCTTCGGTTCTGCCAAGCAAAGTAGGGATTCCTCACATACTTCTTGAGCTGATGATGGCTGGACAGGCTTGAAGTCTTGCAGCTTCGAATATTCTGAAATGAGGTGAAACGTGTAATCATAGACCCTATCCATGCTTAGACTTTCCATGAGTTCTTGCCCTCTTTTCCCAATTGCCTCGGCCTGTTTAGCGAAATTTATCAGAAAAACAAGATGTATCGCTATTGGGAAAGCACAATGACACGCTTCTTCTCAAAGAAGGGCGATAAGCTAGTTGATAATTGCATTGCTACTGACTATTGATTATACATTTAGAAATGTACTCTTCGTATTTCTGTTAATGTTATGTGTACACTCAGCAGCCCAAATTCCAGATTCAGCTAAACAACATATAACAATTAAAACTAGTGCAGCATGGCAAATAACAGGTTTCACTCGCCATTTTGCGGGCCAAAAGATCATACCTCAGACGGGTTTGTATTACCCCAGTCAACAGCAAACTTTATGGAGTGACATAAACCAATAGGAGAGACAGGCCAGTAATTGAACTTAGGAATGAGACCACGAGTGAAGAAATCTTCATATTGCGGGGAAATTAATAAAGCAAGGGAACCACAAGATAGGATATATTTCAAGCTTACAGACCAAGCATAGCCTTCAGCATAGATTTTAAAACTGCAGAAAAGGGTAAAATATGTCAGTATATTTCATTTAAGCTCGTTAAAACACTTGAGTTATGCACTTTTTGAGCCTCAGAACTAAAATTTCTAATATCCATTAATAGATGTAGCCCTCATTTATCTTGCTTTGTCGAATGCAATCCATGCGGATCGAACTATCAAGTTATAAAATTGGACAGAGTTTCACTCGGCGAGAGGGAAAAAAAAAAGGCATAGCGTTGTTGATTCTTAGGTCCCAACGACTGCAAATCTAAAAGAAAACTGTAAATTTATTGTGCTAGTATATGAGACACTAAGAAAAGAAAAACAAAATACTAGTACTTTCCTTTCATTTTAGTGGATAAAGAAAAGAAAAGGCCTTAAACAACTGAAATATCAGCTCTAGTAAAATTACTCAATGAAGAGTACTCACCGATGATTACACTGATTGGATAGTTTGGACTGCTCAAACCCACCCTTTGCTTCTTCTTCCCAGTTCTGTAATGCTCAATAAAAGGTAACAACATCAAATAACATAATATTGTCATTATTGCACCTTAAAGCACATAATTTTGGGTGTTACACCTATCATTTCTGCAATAAAAATTCAAGCATTCCAAAACAGTTTCAACCTAACCTGACGAATAATTTGTGCGCCCCACAACCTAGAGTGATTGCACTGCATTAGCTCCTGACGAATTGGAGCTTCGACATCTGGATTTCCTTTCCAAAAGGCACGGGGAAACTTCTCTGCCCAACTTTTAGCTTGTGAACCCTCCTTAATATCTTTGAACTGCTCATCCCAGGGCTGTATATTTGTTTCTGGCCTGCAGACAAGTCTGTTACCTTAAAGACATGCACAAGAACTCAAACCATACCCATCACTAATAAATATTGTAAACCACATCTCTTATACCACATGAGGCTAATGACAAATTCCCAGATAGATGCACACACACACACACACACACACACACACACACATATATATACATACATATCTCATCATATATAGCATACCGAAATTGTATAAAGGATTCAGATTACTAGAGTAATTGAACATGGATTGCACAGATGACATTCAGTGACACAAATATAACTCAACATAATTTTAATTAATAAATCAACTAATTTTTAAGATTAGCAACTCGTGCATATTTTCATACATTTCATACTTCACCAAATGGTCTACTCAATTTAACATTCTATCCGCATATGACTAATATAAGTTATGCATAGTATTTCAGGTTTGGATCAATGTTGGTTTCGTAACTTCAGGTATTCAGTTAATCAGAGTCAGCTTTTGCCATATCTTAACATAGATCTCATAAAAAGAGTTGTGATTCAATGATTCTTACCAACCCCAAAAAGACCAGTCAGGAAAAGGGATGTCAAAGTAAGCCTCGGTTGTACAATACCGGAAGAGCGGTACCGGAAAAGACCCATGTTCGATTCTATCAATGGTAGGCTTATCCATGCAATCAAACATCATATCCACATCAGGAACCATCCCGGGATACCTTTTCAGAAGCTGTAACAATCCCCATAACGTAAACATCAATCTACTCTGTACACAAGCATAATATAAATCAACATACAATCTTCCCTCAACAATAACAACCCGAAACGCTGCGTGTTGCTTGGCTTGCGTTATATGGTAGTTCGATATTCGGGTTTTAGCCCACGGCTCAAGATCACGGTAAATGAACTTGAAAAAGTTTGGGCATTTCTCAGGTGTTTGAGAGGATACGAAATGCCGCCGTTGTTCCTCCTGCTGCTGCTCCTCCAATGCTAGAACATCGTTGTTGGTGCCGGCGTAGCGACAAGTGAGATAGGAGCATTGGATGATCTTGTAAGACCGGGCTTGTCGGGTTTCTTCGGTGAAGTTTTTTGGCGGGAAAAAGTGCCATGGCGTTGGCTCTAAATTGTGTCCTGCAACTGTTTTCGTTTGTGAAGCGAAATTATCTACCTATTCCCATACAAGTACCCCAGAAAAGAAACAAAACCGTTAGAACATTTCTCGTTTTATTACCAGCTCTAAAATCAAATTGAATTGGTACAAAAAAAAGGGACCTTGTAGATGAGAAGAGCGATAAGGGAGAGGAAAGAAAGAGCAACGACGGAGAAGAAGAGATAGGAAGGAGAACGAGGGTGTGAACCCATTCTTGTTTTTTTGGCATTTGCATTTGCTGTTTCTGCGATGGTGTCCTTTGCTTTTTGTTTTTTCTTGAATTAGTGTCCTTTTTTTCAGGTAAATTTTTCTTCATTTTCTCTCGCATGGTTTTCTTGGCCTCTTGGTGTTTCTACTTTCGACCGCCTACCGTCCACGTGGATGGAATGTCTTGCTTCCTCCTCCGATGCCGGCTCCGATGCTTCTGGGCCTTGGCCCCTGAGTTTTACTCCTAAATCTGGGTTTCATCATAGCACCTTTTTAAAGGTCTTGGGTCCAAAATACTAATGCAATTTTAGCTTGGCAATGGCATGATGTGAACAGTAACGAGAGCTAGCAATCTCCTTGGTACTTGATTGTTATGGCATCTATGACTATGAATCTATCCAGGAAGAGATTTAAAGAGGGATCAAGACAAACTGTTTCAAATCATCCGATCAACAGTCGATGTGAATTTTATACTATAATTCATTGGTGAAATGGAAAGTTACATAACAAATAGAGGAAACCAGGCTAAACCTGTTGGGTTCAACCTGGGGACAGAAAGAAAAGATTTACATGATACTGACAACAAATGAAGAAGCTTTATCTAAAAGAATATGGAAAACCTTCAATCAAACCTTTTTGAAACTCTTAGCAACAAATTTTATACAGAATTCTACAGTATGTCCGAATCGAATGCCAGCAGTGTGAGAAAAAAAAAATTCATGTTCTTCTATGGGGCATAAAAAATTTACACCATGATTAAAATCTCTGCACAACATTACTCGAATGGATGGCTTAAACTGTAAATATCTTCCGAACTTTCTTCATCTTCCTACGACATATTGGACAGGTACCAGCATCTTCTGCAATCCTGCATAGATAAGTAGAGTGAAGAATTCAAACTTGCCACTGATTTACAAGCATCTGATAATCATAAGAATTCAATAATGGTTGACGAGCTCAATGAATTGCTTAGTTTGGAAAAAGGGGTGCATAGTACATTAGTTGATATGGCGCTATATCTTACCTTGTTCCGCAGGTAAAACAGGTAGCACAATGTCCACAAGGAAGAAAGAAACAATCGCTTGGTGCATCGAAGCAAATGACACAAAAACGAGGAAGATTGTTGCTTTCCCCTTCGTGTAAAGGCTTTCCTTCAAGGTAAGTTGCTGCCAGCCACTGTTCAAGATCCTCCTCATCATGGGATACAGAATCATAAGATGAACCCCAGCTTGAGATATCATCATCCTTTTCTGGAAGCAACGGGGCTCGTTCTGGTTCCATATTTCCAGCATGGAATCTTGGTTCATCTCTACTCTGAAACATTTTACAGAATCTAAAGGCTAATAATATAAGGATGGTCATCACACCTGCAGTAGCAAAAGAGGTAAATGTTTAAAACGGACTAAATATTCTTTCTATGCAACAAGGGTTACGTGAGGGAAATGGAAAAACCTGATCCAACAAAATATGTAATCCATCGAGGTCCATAAGATACTTTAACATACCAGCTACCATTTTGAGTTTCCTGAAAGAACCAAAATGGAGTGAACTTCTCATATTTGAAATTAAAAATAAAAAAAAAAAATTAAAAAAAACACACCATGATCCTATGAACTGTCTGGACTAAAACAGCTGAAACATGATCATCCACGCTTAGCAGAAACATCTTCGAAGTAGGAACAACTTTCTGATTCATGTATAGAATGATTGCGACAAAGGAATTTCTTTCACTAAATTCAAAGTGGAACAGAAGAAACTCCAAGAAACACTAATTAGGATGACAAAAGGCCATTACTTTTTGCTACTAGGCTTCTTTTGTTGGAAGAGAAACTAATTATTATGCTGAGAATATTTTGAGGAAAGCAGGTGTGAGGTTAAGTGGGTCTGAAACAGCTAACAGCTGCCATAGTTTTGCCAGGATCAGAGGTTCTTGTTGATTAATACATGAAATTGACATTCATGTTTTGACTTTTGAGTTTTGAACACGTAAAGAAAATTATGCACCAGAAATGCTACTATTAAGAGTTAACAAGAACGGACACTTAAGCTCATTGCTTGATTAACATAGCACATTAGCATTTAAGATAACCGGAACAAATTGAAGATGATAAGGTTGATTGATGTTATTCTTTCACCTCATTATGACCAGGTGAAGATAGGACAGCAGCATTTTCTCCTAGAAGATAAAGCTCCAAACTACACATATGATCGCCCAAGGAGCATCTGTAATATGCTTGACTTGTTTCATAGATGAGAGCATTGATTGAGAAATTCAACTGTATCTGAATCATAAACATTTAAGAAGAGATTAGCCTCTCAGGATGTGCACACCAAGTGTTAAGCATAAACCATTCACTTCACTTATCAGCTGATGCAGCAACCAATGTGCATGAGAATTGATTAAAGTTTGTGTTCTTTTTGTTTCACTCAAAGAAGGATTTTCATAATTCAAATCAGTCTGTCAAAAAAACCTAGTAGTTGTGCATGGTTCTATGGGAACTTTTGAACATATTCTAATTGTAGATTAATGATGTTAGAGTGACAATATTTGAGGAATTACCTCCACTTCTTCAGAGTTTAAATTTCCCACAGCAATATAATAATTCGAAGACTTCGGAATTTCCTGTTGGATCTTACCACTTCCTGCAAAGCACATGGCAGTATCACGTTAAGAGGCCCAATGTATTTCAAATCGGTATTCATGAACATACTTCAGTTATAAATCTTACCATGTATAATATTCCAGGACAAAGTTGTATTAGGATATGATGGATCCTCTACCCACTCAACAAGGCTTTCTGTACCTGCGTGTTTAATATGGAAATTTACTCTAATGAATACATTTGAACAATGCATTTCTGGTACCGAAGGTTTGTTTTGGTTATTTTTATGTGAAATTTACTGAGAAGTACCCATTAACATCATGTATAGCATGCAAAGGCTGTTGTGAAAACTTGTAGACAAATTTAGAGCTAGAATAGACTTGTGGGAAAGAAAAATATGATCTGCAATTGAAACGACCCTGACATTCTACAAGGTAAAGCAAAATCATTCCACTGTTAATCTAGTCATACCATTTTTTATAAGCACAATCGTTGATAATGATGTTAAAGGGGATATCAACATAAACTTTGGTGCATAACTATCCATGATGTTTCATTCAAACAAAAACAAGAATAAATCACCAATCTTTACTAAAGAATTGGGTTTCACCTTGGGCAATGACAAGGGATAAAGGGGAGGAACTGCAGGATCTTATAATGTATGAAATATTCACTTGAGACCCTTTGTTTAAGAAGAATAGCCACTCCTGGAAAATAAAAGAAAGAAAAATTCTAAACCATTAATGAAACTTCTAAATTAGCTATGGTGCATAATTCATGTATGAAAGGAGAAAAAAAAATAATAAAAGAAGTAATGTTCTAACAAATACGGAGAAACCATTTGCCTTATCGAAATTGGCTGGTACAAATACTTCATATGTTTCAGTCCAGGAGATTTCAACATCTAAGGGAGATGGTCTGCTCAATCCATACACCATTAACCCTGGTTTTTGCTTATCCAATTCTTCAACCTAACAAACGAATAAGATTAGTCAACAGTAATGACAAAAACAGAAGCAAGAACCAAAAAAAAGAGGGAAAGAATGAGTTGATATATGCAGCAATATTCACCTTAATAGACTGAACAAAGAAAGAGTTAGATTGTAGAAGGCGTGAGCAATTCGGACCCAATTGTAAAGTCACAGATCCATAATAACCCAGAATCAGAGTCAAGGATGCTGCTGGGACAGAAATATTGGAAACACAAAAGCCACAAACAAATTAAAGAGATATCATTAATCTCATGAACAAATTAAACCACCATTTGGTACTGAATACTGAAAATATCCATTAAAATTCTAAGTCTTTGATCTTAGATTTTGAGAGAAGGGAATTGTGGGGTTTTATCTAATTCTTGAGAGACAAAGGTAAATGCTAGTCTAAGATTTTATTATAAACTTGAAGAATAGAGAGAAAGAAAACTAACCAGAAAACCAAAATGTGATAAGCACAACAACACAAGACCAAACATCATCCCTCATATCAATCCTTGCCACATTGGATATCGATATATTCAGATGATAAGATACCCCAGAAGATTGTTGCTGTTGCTCCTGCTCTTGGTGGTGCAAGCTTTGATAATTTCTTTGGCCATTACTTTCTTCATCTTCATGGACTCCTGAGCTAGAAGAAGAAGAAGGTGCATGTTGACTATGTTCTGGTGAATGTTCCATGCTAGGGAAAAAAGTTTAACTTTGAAGCAGGGTATGAAAACAAAGATGTAGTGAATATAAAGAAATAAAGTTGGCAAAAAGGTGTTTCTCCTTTCTGTTCTCCCTCTTATTTTTATCTTTATGAGTGATTGACGAATTTCAAAGGAGCAGACATTGACGATTGAAAGATGGGGATGTCACCAGGCAGTCCTTACTCCTTTGTGTTTGTTTCATGTTTCCTGGGACTCAGGAATGGTAGTTGATGAGTGACAGTTAGTTGAAAGCATAACTATGGAGTTTTCCTGATGAATGCTGACCAATACATGTTTTGAAGTCTTACGTGTTTTGCTATTATTGGGTCTCTAAAATTTACTATATAGTAAAATCCAATCAGTTAATCACTGTTACTGATTGGGCCTTTAAGTAACCCTTTAAACTCAGAGTTATTGGGCCGCTCTTTCTGTTTCTCTCACTTTCTTACTGTCTTTCACGGTCAGGGTTCATTCTATTTTATAAAGTACAACCTAAATTGGCACAAAACACAGCCATATGATCCGACCAAATACGACCCATATCTTGCAAAACCAAATCCAAAGGAAAAAGATGTAGAATCCAAAGCTTCAGGGTCAGAAAAATCAACGCGCACCACCCAATAACATTCAATAAAACACGTACCAGCCCACGTGGCAAATCCACATTGGCTGATTAGGTTGGCGATGACGTTCTTCCTTGTATATAATGCTTCTTTGCTTCTCCTGCCATCTTCACGTTAGTGGCTACGAAGCTTGGAAGACAAAAGAGTGAAGAGATGGAGATATCAGGATTTCTGTCTCTCACTTTGGTTTGCACTTTGGTCCTTTCTGGATCACTAACTCTAGCTCAGGTTCACTTTCTATTCTCGGTTCTTTCCCCTTTTTCTTTTGAGTTCTGGGTTTTTCTAAACTGATGATATTTGGGTCTTGATCTATGAATAAAATGCGAAAATCGCTTTCTATTTTGTTAAGATCTTCTGGGTTTCTTCTGTTTTTCTTTGCTGATTGTTTATTGCTTTTCATTTTCTTTTTCACTTTGCTAATTGAGTTTAGGATTGATGGATATTAAAAGCATCAAGTTATATTTCTTTAGATAGATGAATTTAATAATCAGATGTGGTCGCTGATTTTGATTATTTGATTTGTTTTATGGAATGTTCAGGCAAAAAAGTCCGAGAAAGATTTGAAGGAAGTTACTCACAAAGTTTACTTTGATGTTGAAATTGCAGGAAAACCTGCTGGTATGCTTCACTCCTCTTCCTTATGGTCTAACGCCATTGGATATGTGATGAAGCACATTTTTTTGAACTGCTATCTCATAATGTGTTATGAATTGCTCAACAGTGGTTATGTGCAGATGTTTCTGTGAATAATCTGCAGAAAGGGAAAGATTATTTATATAAGAACAGGATGCTTTTGTAAAACTAAATAACTTTTAGCTTTCTTTGATGCCAGTACTTTTTTTTGGGTGGGTGAAAATATCATGGAACAAATAAACCTCCAAATTTGAAAAAAGATAAAAGGCTTTGTGTATATGAAGTGATTTAGCATACCTGTAATAACTAATATCTTGAGATGAAACGAGGTTTTAGGTTGATATGGGGATAGAACTTTAATATAGGCATCTATATTAATTTCTGGGTAAAAGTGATTTATGCTTTCAGTGTAAATAGCTAAAAGATTGCTGAACATGTTCTCAGGTCGAATTGTCATGGGACTCTTTGGAAACACAGTTCCCAAAACAGCAGGTATGTTGGTGTTTGTGGCTACATGAATGGCATATATGTAGTTGCTGCAATTCTCCTAGCAATTATTCACTAAGCAGCTTGAATTTTTTTATATGCAGAAAATTTCCGAGCACTATGCACAGGTAGGCGGATGATCTCCTTGATTGACCTCTGTTACCGTTTTGTTTTTCTTATGATTAATCTTGTTATTCCATCTATATTTCTATAAACTCCAAGTGCATTAGCTCACCATTACCAAAATATTGTATGATCAAAAAATTCATAAACTGACAAGAGGAGAGCTTGTAGAGGCATAAAGATGTAATATCTGTAGAACTAGGCAAAACCTCTGACAACCCTTTTCCATGAGAAAATGAAAATGAAAAGAAGAGTGAAGCTTTACTAGCCTTTTGTGAGTGGCTCCTTTGCAAATTTTGTTTGACACAGCGTTATTCTAAGATTGGGCTTTCCATTTCAGGGGAAAAGGGTGTTGGAAAGAGTGGGAAACCTCTCCACTACAAAGGTAGTGCATTTCACAGGATTATTCCTAACTTCATGATACAAGGAGGTGATTTTACACTTGGTGACGGAAGAGGTGGAGAATCGATTTATGGTGAGAAATTTGCTGATGAGAATTTCAAGTTGAAGCACACTGGACCTGGTAAGCCATATGCCATTCTATCTAAAGTGCTATAAATGACTTTCTGTGAGGAATGACTCCGAATATTTGTGACAAAAAATTTATGGCATATAGGGCTTTTGTCAATGGCAAATGCTGGTTCTAACACCAATGGCTCACAATTCTTCATTACAACTGTGACAACCAGCTGGTAATTACAAACTTACAATTGCAACCAATAAAGATGGTTCAGTTATCACCTCTTTACTTTGCCGCTAATCATTGACTACTTTCAACAGGTTGGATGGCAGACATGTTGTATTTGGAAAGGTGCTGTCTGGAATGGATGTGGTTTACAAAATTGAAGCAGAAGGAAGGCAGAGCGGCACACCCAAGAGCAAAGTTGTGATTGCTGACAGTGGTGAAATTCCTCTGTAATTATCATGCACATGTTTCAGTGACAAACTTTGGTGTTTGGTTATTCCAATTAAGCCCGTGATAAAAACTGTGAGATGAACACTTTTTTTTTTTTTTTTAAACTTAGGGGTTTTTCCTCTGTTAATTTAAGGTGTTTCGTTTGCAAATTATTATCTATATATTTTCAATTACTGAATGACATGTTATGGATGGTAACTGCAACAAGCTTTCTGTTGGTGGTTGGTTAGATCTTATGGGTGTTAGGGACACGTCCCCGACTTCTAATGAAAAAACTTAGCATTGGTGCATTTTCCTATGCCACTTTAAGCAAAGCAATCCTCACCTTTCCCATTCTCTTGTTGAAACTTTCTCACATCTATTTTTCAAGAGGACAAGAAATGCCAGTGAACATATACGATAAGCTACATTTATCATCAGATGCCAGGTTTATGTAATTGACTACCTGCTTCTGTCGATGGAAATGCTGAGGAGCTTGGCAGCATGACTTAAGATGTAAGAATTGTGTGCACCAAACATATTCACCTCCAGAGAATGGAAACCTTTAACAAATACGTAAGAATCAAAGAATAGTAGTGTAACTAAGAAAAACTTTACTACGAGGAGAAGAATCATCTTTAGAAAATTCAAAGGAGCTTTGCTGCTATGATCCTGACGATCCGTCCATCAACCACCGAGTGAAATTTGCAAAATGACACTAAAATTAAGACAAAATGAGAACAGAAAATAAGCTCAAACAGAAGGAAAACACCTCATATTCGTCTGCAGGGTAGATTAACGCAGACAAGGAAGTGCCGCCGCTATTAAAAAAAAAAAAAAAAGATATGCACAACCACCACAGCGTTACCATTAACCTCAAAAGCTAAAACACGGCCCGGTCAGAGTTCAGTTCACAAATGACTTGAGCAAAACAGACGATAACTTCGACTCGTAAACAACACCTGAAACTGATTCTTTTGTTTTTTTTGTACAATTACAAATGGCATACTGACACAAACAAACGGCAAAGTTTTATTAATCCCGACGACTACCACTACCACGACAAAAGACCAAACCTTGATCAGAGCACAAATGCTGAAGAATTTTAGAAAATTGCTCGAAATCGGTTCAAGAGCACCAGGTGGTCCTTTTTCGTTGACGAACAATGTCCGAGAAATTGACCGACAAATCGGAGTAAATCTCGATAACCTTTGAGATATTCCCGTTGATCTCCTGTATCAGTCCAACATTCTTAACAAGATTATCGGGATCCTACGACTGGTGATTCTCGTTCACTTTCTCGATGAGTTCCCGGTTCTGATCCAATACGGCCCGCGCCTGCTCCAGGCTCTTGTGACAGACATGGGAGGATAAATAAACTTATGATATGTCGTACGTTTATTTCCAAGACCAGAAGATGCCCCATGGCCATTAGTAAATTGAGTTTCCAATGAAAGCAAATGAACACACAGAAATAGCCTCTGTTTTTAACTAAATGAAATATACAGTCTTTCATGGGTCTTTGTCATTACCAAGAACCCAGTCAGATACATGATTTCCCTAAACTCAACATACGCGAGGGTTCACCTTCAAGAAGCTTTCACCCACCTACAGAGTACATGGACTTGTAATAGTATACATATGAACATCTGATACCTGTTGTCGGAACACTACATTAACCTTTGTTACATTACATCCTAGTCTTTCTTACACAGAGGATGATGAGGAAAACCTGTGGTTGATATTACATAATTAATTTACTCGGTGTCACTCTCGGAATCTAAAAAGCTGAATTCCCTGTATCCGTCAAGCTTCACTAGCACAGTTCCACGGTTCTCTTCGCGCCACCGAATACCTTCCTTGTCCAGAAGTTTAATAACCTGCATGCACCAATTGTCAGGATAAACTACTGAAAATAGACTCTGCTGTGCTGTCCTCCAAAGACAAAAAGTAACCACCAAGAGGAATAAATAAAGTTGATGCTAAGACCATAATGCAACCACTAGAAAAGAGTCTAAGCCTTCGACTTTTTGAATTAATTTAAACCCATACCGACTGTTTCAGTTTTGACTTCCCCATACCATGCGTCCCACATCCAGTGATAACCCTCAGAGTTTGAACCGCTGGAGCACATGAAGGCAAGTAATAAGTAGAACTACATCACAAACACACTCTCTCGCATACACAATTTGTTAGAACAAATGCTTACAAGGAACATGGATTCCAAATAGAAGGTGCAGTTTCAAAAGTCTCATTGCTTGTTTGACATGCTGCCCATGCAAATCAATTGTTATCACATTTTCAAAGGCTTTGTTCCTGCAAAGACAGCTGATTGATTAGTTTTTGTTTGACCACAAAAAAGAGAGGTAGAGTCAATGAGAGAATACTTCTTGTTCAGTTAGTTATACGAGGACTAACCTAGCTTTAAATATATCCATGCTTGCCTTTTCATCTGCTTCCCTGGCCAATTTAGTCTGTTTCTTCCCCTACTCAGATGCAAGATATCATGTCAGCATTTTATTATAAAGCGAACCTCCAACCCCAAACTTGACATAAGACATCATATTGATGTCAGCAGAAAAGGAGACAAGCAAACATTGTTGGGATATGATCCCCAGATCTCATTGTTGCTTTCTTTGACAGTTTCCCCTTTTCTAAAATTTGCCAATAACGTGACATCACATCTAGAACTTATAGGTAACATGCTGTGATTCAAAGCATTCTTCCCTCAAGTAGAACACACACCTGATCAGAAAGATAAGCCGCATAATCCCGTTGCCCCTTTGAATATGCTGTAGCAGCCTGTAGAAGTATTTTCCTTGTATTGTCAAATAGTTATAATACTCATATCAAGTAATCCACTAACTGCATATTTCAACTTTGTCAAACTATAAAAACGGAATGCTATAAACATCATACCTTCTGATAGTAGGATCCTGTGGAATCCCAATGCTCTTTGGCACTCTTTCTAAATTCGTGATATTCATCTCCCTTAGCTACAATCCCATGAAATTTAAATTATTAGGAACAACACATTGCCAAATTGTGCAAAAACTTATATCTATAAGTTAGACAAATGAGTTTATGATAAATATTTTGGAAAATGGTTGAAAAAGCTAAGTGAAAAAAGAAACCCAAAAAATGATATCAACCCCTAAAAAAGCTACATTTAACCAAGAACCTCCTCAAATTTTGCCTTTTCTTTTAATGCTTTTTTTCCCTAGAGTGACCTAACCACTTTCCTGCATATTAACCACCTTCCTGCATATTTTTATGTTTCTATTTCTCAGAAGAAGGGGGGTCATACAGTAGCTTTGAGTACTTGTATATTCAAATTATGTCCCAAATAAGGATTTATCTCATAATTACTAATATCATGTCTAAATCTTAGTAATTGGGACCAACACAAGACTAAATATGACAATGCATATGCGTGCCTAACATACATGTGACTACTAATGAAAAGGTAATCACTATATTAGGTCTTTCTTAATTGCAGTATTGCACTTCTAATAAAGTTGCTCAATTAAAACATAGTGACAGGACAACATCAATGCAAGACTATTTATACTGATATTCATTATCCCACATCAAAAATAAAGGCCACATGTAATAACAAACCCATACATTATAGTAACAAATAAAGCCTGAGAAAATTAACGAGAGAATACCATAGATATCCTGCTGAGGCTCAGCCACGCTAGATGGACAGACATCAATCCCTGGTCCCAATGACTGCATCTTCTTTGCTACATTCCTCCAATTCATGGTGCTTGGTTCCTGTTCAGAACTCTTGGGGAAGTTAAATAAAGAATCCAACAACTCCTGAGGGAGATCAGACACGTTACTCCTTGGGCAAGATGGTAGCTGAACCCTTGAGTAATTCCTAAAATTAAAGAAAGGAGAAAAGCCTAATATTACAAAACCTGGCTTTTGATACTTGAGATCCTACAACTAGGAGCAATGAAATTTAAAGGCAACAAATAAGCTTTCTACAGTATTGCCACAGCCAAGGCAACATAAAAGTATTCTAAATAAGTATTTCAAAGGATACAAAGACTTTGGCACTAACATGGGAGATATAATATTCAAGCATGACATTTATATCATAGATACAGCATAGTTATCTCAACCAAAAGTAATTCTTAGCTATGATTGTATTTGTCAATATGTACCACAGTTGCATGCAATGCAAGTGAATAATCCACCTTAAGTGACAAACACTACTTTTACATAATAAGAAATGACTTGAAGAGCTTCAAGGAATTATTGCCTTCTTCTTTTTGTAGTTTCTTCTAAGTCTAACAGGCAATCACTTGATCTCTCTCCCACAACAATTGTTTCTAATCTAAATGATCTTATTCTTCAAGATTTTGAATGAAATGGCTTGACACCATATGGTCATCTACAACGTTTAAGTCTCTTATGCTATTATAACATAATTCTATGTTAGAAGAAGATAGGAAAACACCACTGAAAAGAATAACCAAGTAAAACAATCATAGGACCATGACAGACAGAATGAATTACCTGTAACCGTAGCCCACTGACCATATACTATCTTGAAGTTCACTTTCCGAGGAATTAGACATGCAATCAGATGCCCAATCTGTTAACTGTTAGAAAATTTATAAATCACTTCATATGAATAGGATGCAATGAAAAATGCTTCAGAGAGAATTTTTGAAATTATTTGAGCCAAAGAAGAAGTAATGTAAATTATAAAGAACTGTAAAAACAAAAAAGGCTACATAATGCTTTGTCTGTTTCCAAAGAAATGGGGCATTTTCTCAGTTTCACTCCATCGCTGATTAACTAAATGAATATATATTCAAAATTAATATTCCCTTCAGTTACATTTAGTTTGCAATACAAAGATGGACTTGACTCCAAAGCCTCAACTCAACTCTCTGAAAGTCAAAACCTCAGGCTTAGCATAAGAAACAATTAACCATCAGATAGAACACTAAAGGAAGATTTTAACCAAACCAAAAATGGAAAGTAGGTTCGTTCTGAATCTGCACTGCCCCCTCTTAAGAAAAGGTAAGCATCCTAATAGCACTGAAATCAGATATTATCAACCATAACACCTTAATTCCATCAAAATCTAGAAGACTGGGACTGATCTACTTGGAAATATTACCAATTTGATGTATAAATTATTCTAAAAAATAAAGCTTTACTTAAAAAAAAAGATGATGTTATAAACAAAATGAGGGAACTGACCCAGAATTTGAAACATATAAGTAATCAAATTCATATTAATTACATTGTCAGCACATTTTATAAACAGAATGAGGGAACTGACCCCGAAAATTTGAAACATTTAAGCAATAAAATTGGTATTACTTACATTATCAGCACATTCAATGAGGAATCCTGCATCTTGTCTGGCGTTCATGTTGTCATTACAATTATTGGATTGTTTATAGGAGGAAGCAGATAAATCAAGTAATGCATCCAAGGCCTGGAAATAAAGAATAAACTGAATCGTAACGACATTCTTCAAAAAGACAACCTAGTAAAAATAAACATACCATCAAACTATAGTACCAACAAGCTATATTTCAACAGCCTAGCCCTTACACTTGTTTCCACTCAAGATCTCACTTACACACAGAGTGACAGAGAGAGAGAGAGAGAGAATTAAAGAACTAAAGTCAACCCAGTCCAACCTTTTCTGAATCAAGTAACCCAGTTTCCCAATTTGCTTTCTTGAAGGTGATAAACAGTTTATATGCATAGGATCCAGATCCTTAGATGTGCGCTTTGTATGGATAGAAATTAGTTAATTTTCATCAATGAACCATTCATAAAGTGTCATATATGTCACTGCATATGCTGAAGGAAGTATTAAGCATTTCATAAGCAAATTTATGTTTTTTTTTTGTCTTACTTATTTCCTCGATGACTATGCAACTGCTTCACAGTTTATGATACATCAAAATAAACAAAGAAAGCAACTTCAGATTTTACATTTTAGAACTCACAATACCTTCCCCACATTGTAACCACACTCACCTGCAAAAATAAAATTTTTGGTCATTAAATGTGGAAAAAAATTAAAATTTATTATTCCCAAAACTTCTTTATACTAAAAAAAAAAAAAAAAAATCTCACGTAAAACATCTCTAACAACAGCCATGCTAAGTTCACACTCGTCCCCAAGCATTGAACACAAGAACTGCTCCGCTTCTTCCTTCACCAACGACGATCTTGCAGCCGCCGGTGCAGCCGAGTCCCGCCGTGGGCTTGCCCTAATGTACTCTTTCCCAAGAACCGTCGAAACCGTCCCCGTTGCCGCCACCACTCCCTTCTGCTGTTTTACCCCTCTGCATCGTCCCCTCCCGCTAATCAAATTCTGTACGCAACCCGTTTCGGCAAACCCCGACCCGGATGAACCCGACGAAGACGACCCACTCCAGATCGAGCTAGTCGACCTCTCTGGATCTTCACTTTCGTTATCGTGTTCGATCAAATTGCATAGAATCCCCGCCGCCTTGTCCGAATCGCCGTTGGCTTGGTTATAAGCTGACGTGGCTTCTTCCAGAGAGATCGAACCAAAGGTTATCATTAACGAGTTGAGAGGATTATTCTGTTCTCCATTGACTTCTTCTACTCGCCGCTGATCCTGCTGATGTAGCGTGTCACGTGACGAATCGTTGACCCCCGTCGTTTTGGTCGCACGTGATCGCTTCTTCTGCTTCTTCTTCTTCTTCTTCTTCGTCGCCGTGTGCTTCATCTTCCGAGAATCGTTGAACCCTAATTTCGAAGAAGAAGAAGAAGAGGGGGTGAAATTGGAAAGAAAAGTTAGATTTCAGGTTCTAAAGAGGGGTTTTCTGAAAGTACACTGCCGGTGAAATTTGGAAGTGGTTCTCCGTTTTTTTATTTTGTGTGTGAATGGCATTATTGAGATTCTAAGGCAGCGGTGGGGATAGAGAAAGTTTGGATTCCCTGACCCCACGCGCTCTTAAAGAATCTGATGTTACCGTCGCCTGCTCTCTTTATTTGGAAATATTTTTTACCGTTTCATTTAACAAGGAAGAGGGAGAGTTATCGAGATTGGACCACGTGGAATATTATATTAGGTGGATTTAACCTCCGTAAAATTAGGAGGTTAAATTTTGATTATCTAATTTCTTTTTGCACAAATTCTTAAATAAATGATGCTTGGATTAGGAGGCTATTACCTCCTAAGATTACGGATTTGATTTTTTTAATCATCTAATCTAAAATCTCGTCTTTATTAAAATAAATTATTGATGATAGTACATTGTTTTTAACAAACGATGTAACTACGAAAAAAGATTATACGTATAAAAATTTAAATTTATTTTATTGAATATTATATATAAATTAATTAAATTAAATATTAAAAAATTATAAATATAAGAATATAAATTTTATTTTTTATTAAATATTATGTGTGAACCGATTGAATTGAATCTAAAAAAGATTGTAAATATAAAAATTTTGAATATCATTTTTTTGCTGAATATTATATGTGAACCAATGGAATTGAGTCTCAATTGGGCATTGAATTAAAATATACTTAAACTGATTTATATTTTTTTTAGGTAAAATAAACATTGACCTATATAATATAATGGCAATTTATAACTTTCTATTATACCCAATATTGAAACGTTAATTCCTTGTTTTTTTTAGAAAAAATGGGTGTGAAGAAATATTTGAAACTTAATTAAGTATAATCTCATTTGGCAAAAAAAATAAAATAAAAATGATGATTATATTTTTTTGTTTTAAATCATTTGATTTCTCTTTATGCTAGTTAAAAAGCTCTATGTATTTTGTTTTTATTTTAATTTATTTTTAATTTTTTATTTTTATCTACTTTATTTATGTACAAAACGAAATTCTCTTTGACTCATAATTTTTAATAATCTAATCAATTTATGCCTATCATCTAAATTAATATAGTTTATTTATAATAATGAGGGTTTTGAAAAATAATGTTTCTTAAGATAATGCTATAAAAACTCATAATAAAATTATCAAAAGAAAATCTTATAATAATAAGGTTTTACTAACAAATGCCGTAGAGACAGTGATATAATATTTGATTAACTGTACAAATGACAGCAAACATAGTAAGCCTCCCCCCTCCCCCACTTTGTGACTTTGAAGT
Source organism: Durio zibethinus (assembly GCF_047325235.1). NCBI lineage: Eukaryota > Viridiplantae > Streptophyta > Magnoliopsida > Malvales > Malvaceae > Durio > Durio zibethinus. The sequence goes on from NC_143167.1 coordinate 888,967, forward strand.
GAACTAATTAACCCTTGTAATAAAATGGAGAGGTTAGGTTAGCTTTATTTAATAATAATATACCAACTTGGACCAATTAATTCCATAATAATGGCTTCGTCCCACGATAAAAAAGGGGTTGGTCAGGCAAGAAGATGCCATTGAAAAGCGAGTGAAATACTACCATATATCTGTATCAACATCTTTATTCCAGCATCAATCAATCATGAAAAAAGGAGCACTAGTGAAAAGTCGTCAATCTCTTTTCTTTTTTGATGCACTGAGTCTATACTCAACTTGACTATAAACATCTTTGGCAATTAAAATTAGCATTCTTAATCTCTATTCCTTATCCATTCGACAAATGAGTTGGATTCACACATTTGATGTTGATTTCTAAAATTGCACATCTCGACAAGATTTAACTGGTCTAACTTGATTCAAGAGTCTTTGCCAAAAGAAAAAAATGGCCAAGCATGGAATAAGGTTGGACCAACACTTTCAATGGCAAATGGAAATGGTGATGCATCTATAGCTAACAATTAATTAACTTTTCTTGTCAAAGCAAATCTCCCTACCAAAAGAAAATTAACTTAATTTATCATCAGATTCATAAAAGTCATTGAGATGATCCATTTTCTGTTGGCTAGAAAACAAATGAACAAATTGTTGATTCTCTTTTAATAAAAGGGATCTCAAAGATATTGGCCAATGCCTACTTTCCTCCTCAAAGCGCAAATGCTAACACACATCTTCTTCGCTTTCATAGTACCACCGATGCTTAGCAGGGAAGGAAGGGCTGCATACAACAAAAGACTATACCAGTATATTAAGAAAGGAAAACAGACAAATATTGTATGCAAGCTTTCTTGCTAGTATTTACTAATTTAATTTGCCATTGATTTCTGTTGGCAAGAAATGAATTAACTTTTCTTGTACTCTTTTAATAAAGGGGATTTCAAAGATATTGGCCAATGCCTACTTTCCTCCTCAAAGCGCAAATGCTAACACACATCTTCTTCGCTTTCATAGTACCACCGATGCTCTTAGCAGGGAAGGAAGGGCTTCATACAACAAAAAACTATACCAGTATATTAAGAAAGGAAAACAGACAAATATTGTATGCAAGCTTTCTTGCTAGTATTTACTAATTTAATTTGCCATTGATTTCTGGACTTTCATTGAATGACTAGCAGCCGAATTTATTTGATACAGAAAAAGGAGAAATGCTCCAACTATACTCGTGGTCTACCCTGCACTGTTTATATTGGTTCATCAAAAACAGAATTTCGTAACAACTTTGGTTTCCCGTTATATTGAGGGTGCAATGACCTGCTCTATTGTCCTGGGTGATCTTGGCAAATCTCTTTGACATTCTTGAATGGAGCATGTGGAAACTAATTTAGTTGAAGCAAGTGAAGCATGGAACTCTTCATGCCCTGGTGGCTTGGTGAAACTCAACTTATTATCTCTTCCTTCAAAGTAGCAGGTGGAGTGCAGCTTCCTTCTTTGAACCTCATCCTTAACTCTCTGTAATGTGAGAAATAAAAATAGAAAGGAGATAAGTAAATGACCACCTCAGTGGAAGACGAATTCAAGAAGCATTTCTAGGACATGATAACATAATTAAAAAGATCTCGTTAGAATATATAACTGAGATGGCATGATGATAAAATAAGAGGTTTATGGAATCTCAAGTGCACATTATTCACTCTTCCCTCCAGCTTTAATGTCAGTAAAAATCAGCCCAGCAAGTAATATCCAACAGAACCCATTCACTTATCTATGTAAATTTATCATCATGATAAAATGTCTCGTGGAAGCTAAAAGAAATCCTATAGTATTAGGTAATACTCTTCAAATTTACAAACTTTAATACATAATAAAAGAATAACACATGAAAAATTCCAAAAAGTAACAGAAATGTTTTGTTTTAAGACTAAGATTATCTAGAAGGAGCATCATGTTGGTTGAGAGTAATGCCTTGATGTGAATATCAATGCATTAATAGAGTCTGCCAGTTGAGAACAATAACAACCTAATGTCTTAATCCAAGGAAATGTCCAAGATAGAGAAGTAATTTGACCCTTCATGAATCGTCCAGCTTACAAAATTAAGTGACAGTTCAGATAAAACATTTGGAAAGCAATATCAATTCATAAAATTCTCAAATCGACAAATCATCACCTCATAACTGAGTGCACAGACAGCAAGGGCGAGAAAAGAAGACAAAGGAAAATCTAGATCTCTTGTTATCTATTCACAAACAAACACACAATGCACTAACTAGAATTTCCTAATAAGCATGAAAATTTGATAGCAAAGTTAAGATTACAAAAAAAAAAAAGCTTTCAGCACTTTAACCATGAGAAGACACCTATAATTTCATTCCAAGTACAAATCGTTGATAAAAGAGTGCCAGTATATGGTCTGCATTTCCAATATAATGCAACTTGAGTCTACCTAAAGTGCGCATTCTAACCATTTAAACCCAGAACTCCTCCAGAAACCCACTATATTCATTCCTTTGAAGATAATGCTAAAAATGTACTTGTGCTACACACATGGCACTTGCAGTCAATGCACATTCCAAAATGTTTCATTACAAAAAAGCAGTATCAATATTTAACTGTTCATCCCAATGAAGTTGCAAAAATTCACATTTTATCTAAAAATGACAATTGCCAACGTTAACAAACTAAAATCCCTCAGTAGTTCACTGTAAGTCCGAAACTCATCCCAAGTTAAGTCTCAATGATTCACCTTTTTTCAAATAAAAGAAGGCAATTTTCCCAACATTATCCAACTAAGTTCCAGCAAAAAAAAAAAAAAAAGAACATCAATGAAACGGTACCTAAATGTCAGCTCAAACAATTTCATGAAGTACTAACATTTCCAGAAAATATGGAGCAACAAACCTGTAACAATCTCAAGTCGAACTTAGGGAGACCAATCTGAGCAACAGTAAGTGAACCAAAAAAGTTCCCCACCAAAGCAGCATCAGGAACATCCAAACCATGAACCAATCCACCAACAAACCCACCTAAAAAACTATCTCCAGCACCCGTTGGATCAATCTGGTTAGCCCCAAAAGGCCCAATTTTCATTTCCCCATCTTTCCAGTAAACTTCACACCCATCTTTCCCATGCGTTACCACCACACAACACCATTGCCTCACTTCCTCAACATCCATAAACAATGCCTCTTCCGATGATGCCTTTAAAAACTTTAGCCGCGGTAACAAATGGTAAAACCCACTCTCTTTTAACGCCACAAGTTTTACCGTCCCGCTTTCATCAAAAGCACGGATTAAAGCTTGGATATCAACAAAAACTGCATCGCAGATATCAACCATTTTTTCCAGCGTTTCCGGTAGCATCTCTCCGCCAACCCCAACCGCCATTCCAAATTCGAACCTTTTATCGGGTAGATCCGATGGGTTAATTGGGTCGCAGGATTCGACCCGTTTCAAGACCCGATCCTGATGAGCATTCTCGTTAGAACCCAGATCGAAATAGGCGTGGAAAACGGTGGTTTTGGAAACGGGAACCACGATGGGATTGTAATTAACCGGGTACTTAAAATCAAGCCCAACTTTTGCGGTTAAATGGAAAGAAACGGAGAGGCCACTAAAGACGTTGGAAATGAAAGAGGCGGCTCCTCCAAGGGTTTCAGCGACGACAGCACCGCCTTGGAGGAGGACATCGTGGCAGTAATTACCAACGATGAGAACACTTTGAATTGGGTTGTTTTGGGTTTGTGGGGTGGTGGTTACCATGGTGGAGAAGTGAAAAAAGGAAGGAATTTTCTTCTGCTGGGGTTCGGGGTCATGGAGATTAAAACAAAACAATGGTGAAGCTTTAAGAAACGAGAGAATCCATTGAAAATAAAAGGCAAAAGCAGAGAAAAAAGATAGAGAAAGAGAGGGATATTTAGAAGGAAGAAATGGAGACCGTGAATTGAAGACAAAGATATAGGTGTCAAGACACAGAGGACGTGCGCCAGAGAGTTACGTTTTATAGGCAGCAAAAGGCCAAAGACTGCAAAAATTGCATATTTTTGGCAGTGATCAGAGGGTCGTTCTTAGTGCTTTGAATTGCGAACCAAAGAAGACTGACTGATTCCCGCAATCTTTAACGATAAATATAATAATAAATCGAATTAATTGCCAAACATAATACTACTTTGTTTTTGTTAGTATTTTCTTGATTTGGACGGGAAACTGAGTGGTGATTGAAAACCAAAGGAATATGATTCTCTACTTCAACATTTCGAGACTACATTTATATTCTCCGTGTGAGAATACTTGGCGTTTCGAATGTGATACTCCTTTTTTTCCAACCATTTTTTTCTGCGTTTACTTGAATCCTTTTCTCGGTTCAAAAACTAAATTTGAACACAAACACCACACAACATTTGCAAAGACAACTGCTCCAAAACTCAACGCAGGCAGCTTTTCAGCAAAAACGGAATCATATTCCAACGCAGGATAAAAAAACCTATAAGATAAATCCAATTTCTCATATTACATTTGAACATAGTGATTGCAAACCACATAGTAGCGATACCGTCATCACAGATTGATGGCTGAGTCAATAAGTTAATTCAAGCCTTACGCCCAAGGGGAGAAAGCACATTAGACTGTTTATTTGCTAAGCAAAGGTTAGGACTTAATAACAGGATAATTTAAGTGATCAAACCGGAATATGAAGATTGTCAATCAGAACGGATACCACCCATAAAAGTCCTTGGATCTGGACAGCTCCCAGTAAACTGAGCTTGGGAGAAGTCAAAACCTGGGTTCTGCGGAAAGAAAATAACATTGTTATTGTAATGTGCAAGTCACACCTACACAAGTAGTTGGAATATGGTTTTAACAAGGTATCAAGTCAAATGTTTGATCACGTGGATTCGGGTTGTGATTAACTATATAAGAATCAAGTAAATGATAACAGTTCAATAGCACTTAGATAGGCAACTAATGTGTAAACAAAACGACAGTTAAATGACAATTATGAGAATTAAGAGTTTATCATAAAATGCATCATTTACATACATGAAATCAAAAGAGAAATGAACACTTAAAATATGTTTTGCAGGTGTCAAAACTCAAAACATTCCAAAATAAATGCATATAACTAGCATTTTTACTACCATCAATTCCAGTACAAAATGTTTAACTCTGAAACAACCTAATATAGAACAGATTGAACTCACATTTATAGATGATATTACTCTAATCCAAGAGCCAGCTTCTTGGAAGCAACTTACCTTTTATTTGATCAATTATTAATTCAATCTTGCTTTGTTGCATAAAGTATATTATGTTATGTCACTATCTGATGGATTAGCCAAAATCTACCTACGATGGTAGTACCTACCTCAACTTGGATTATAGAATGCTTTGCTTATTATTAGAGGTTAGAAACTGCATTTATGTGATTATATCATGTTTTTCTCCTCTAGAGCCTCTCTTCATTTTGCTGGTGGTTAACCTCACATGCTAAGCAACAAAATACAGCAGAAGAATCACAAAGTAAGGTCCATGCTACATCATGAGTCCTACAAAATTTGCAATAGGCAGCTTCATGATGGGAGCAAAGATTTAAATAGCGGTCGGATAGTGGTAAAGCGGCCGCTATTTTGCGGTCGCGCCACCATCCGCCACTACTATTAAAGAAAAAACAGGGGAGAATTTGAATCTCGTCTATAGTGGACGTATAGCATCTGCAAATTGCGGCGTAAAGTTGAATAACGGCAATGGCGGTCCGCTATTGCCTGCTACTCCGTTTTTCATTCAAAAATTCAAGAAAAAAATTTTCATTTGATTTTGTTTAAAAACTTAAAATAAAAACAGCAAGAAAGAAAATAAACATCAATTTACAAATTCAAGAAAAAAAAAAACCACAAAACTTAATCTTCCAAAAATATCAATTCTCTTAAATTCAACTTCAATCAAGATCAAGTATATGCAGTTTAAGGTAAGTAATTAATTCAGCACTCAAATTACCTTTTCTTTTAATTTCCAAATTTGCCGTGATTTTGTGTGTTTGGGATTGGATTGGGCTATGGTGCATTGGTAGAAGGGGGCAGGAGTTGCTGGGACTTAAAATGAGAGACAAGAGATGAGAGTGAGACTTGAGGTTGACGGAGACGAGCAGATAGCACACACCAGAATAAAAAAGAACTGAGAGATGAGGATGAGGATGAAGGTTTGGAGAAAAAAATTATGAATGCAAGGTGAGGGGATGAAAAGTTGTGTGGGTCTGTGCAATTTAGTTAAGAAGCAAAGGAAGTAGACTTGAGGCTATCGTTGTTGAAGATTGCCCACAATATGGAGACTGCCAAGTTTGATTTACTGTAAGCTCATAAAAAGCAATTCTCTTGGCTCATAAATAGTAATGCTCTTACTTAATTTATGGATGTCTAATCACTTATTATTTGATTTATGAATATTATAGTTCAGTAATAATTTGATGAGTACGGTAATTAAATAATTAAATATATCATTCGTTATGATTATTTATTTTTCACATATTTATTTATCTCTTGTTATTTTCTAATTATCATATGAATAATTTTTTAAATATAAATATTTTACTACAAATATTTTTTGTTAAATAAATAAAACACATGATATGATATAAATTACTTTCAAAATCATAAAATAAGAGGTTTTATGATTAATAATTAAAATTATTATATTTTATAGCTAATTGAGCAAAATTTTAAAAATTTCACGACTGCGATAGCTGCAATAACCATGAAGGTCTCTATTATATCTGCAACTGTGACAAACGCAACGCGACCGCTACCGCAATTTAAATCCCTTCATGGGAGTAAAAATAATAGATGCTTCTGGTGAGATCATTCCTCACCAATTTAGAGAAAAGTAAGACTTAAGATTTCATACTTCTAGAGAAACGTAAATTTCAAAGTCTATAATTATAATAGATGAGTAGAATTCACCCATGTGAAACATATGAGGATCAAGCATTAGTTAATGTGGGATTTAACTTATAAATGCATATTACATTGTCAAATACTGAAGATATTTTTCTTCAGAAGTTTTTCCATAATAGTACTTGTTACTATGGCACAAATATGAATATAGACGCATTACAAAGTAACAACTAACAAGTATGCATTCAAAGAACTAATGCATGTAATTGACACAGCAATTGCAGGACAATCTCAAAAAACTATGGAATCAACATGAAAGAAATACAAAAATGAAACAATATAAAGCTACATATGGTAATATGGCTTGCTAAAATGAAAAACATCTAACGAATATCTTACTTGGAGAGAAAGCCTGAAAGTTATAATGAAAATAAATACGGTTCACACAGAGACAGGAACGAAAAAACAAATCTTTTGTCAAGGCATAGGTGTGTGTCTGTGTGAACAACTTTTAACCACCATCACAAAAGAACAAGTGGACCTTAAGAAAGAATAAGGTGAGCACATTAAGTTTAGCAATAGCATAAAAAATGACAATGATATTGTAACAATAGAATCATTCACCACACGAATGAATTGAAAATGGATATCATAACATTTAGAGCACGTAAGTTTAAGAGGGAAACACATGATTCACCTCTTCTTGAAACCTCTGAAGCATAAGGCGCTTCTGCTCGAGATCAGTGGAATAAGGGTCCAGCTGACCCTGACCTAGTATAGGTGATGACCACGTCTGACCCTTGTCCCTCTTTTGCAATGTTATGTGCATTATATCATCCTCTGGCCACATTAAAACACCCCATTTTATCTCAACTCCAAAAAACCAAACTTTCCCAACCCAATTATCCAAAAACAAAGAATCTAAATAGTAATCCATCATTCTAATTCATGAATTCAGCCTAAAAAAACATAATTAAACCAAAAAATAATTTCCAGAAAAAGAAAACAAGAAATACCGAGCGTCCAGAAAGATGAATCCGTCTTCACCGGGCAGAACAAATCATGCTGAAAAATACCCAAAAAAGGAAAGAATTATTGAAAATATAAAAAATACAAATAACGTCAAATTTTAAAAATAAATGATAAATTAAATTAAAAAAAAAAAGAGACTAACATTGAGATAAGGAGGGTTGCCTTTGATTCCAACTTCGACATGTTTGGACTGAATCTTACAGTAAAACTGCTTGGAGTGAACATTCGGCGGTAAATTTATGTAAATATTTACCTCTTCCAAGGTTTGATCCCATTCAAACACCTTTTCATCTGAAAACAAAATGAAAAGAAAATTACAATAAAAATTCAAAATCACGAACATCAAACAGAAGAACATTGAAATGTTAAGACAGGGAATGAGAGGAAAACCGTTGTGAAGGAAACTATGTCGTTTTTCAGGAGCCAATTTCTCCGACATCTTTTTACGGTTTGAATTCTTTTTTCTTTTTTTTCTGTTGCCGGCGCTCTTTCCTTGTACCGGTTTGGGCGGTTTTGCTAATCTTAAGTCTGGTTTTGTTTTTGGTTTTTTTCTTGAAACTTCTATTCCTAGAATTTCATAATTTGTCATCTGAGTCCTTATTCTTTTACTATATTTCTTTTTAGGGAAACTTTTAAAGTAAATTACACTTTGAGCCTTTGATTTTCATTTTCTTGTATGTTCAAGTAACAAAATAAACTAGGCATAAAATATGATTGAACTAGCAAGTAGTAACTAGGTTGCCTTTACATTGTGGAATTGAAATCTCTTCTTCATTGGCTAGTACATAATCTAGATTATATATATATATATATATATATATATTCATGCTTACTTTTTAAATGCTTCAAATTTGATTACAGAAATAAAAGATACTCATAAATTATATATTATTATTTTATATATTGTTAATAAAATTTTAAATGTTATAAACGAAATTAAAATATTATCATATATTTTTTTATTTATCATAATATTAAAATACCCTAATATAGTTTCTCTCTCTCCTCTCTCTCTCTCTATATATATAGATATATACACATATATATTACCAAATGGATGTACTTGAAGTCACTTCCCCTCCGATAACTCTTGATTAACCTTCATGTTAAGATAGAAATGATTTTTTGATTAATCTTCATGTTAAGAAAGAAATAATTTTTTTCGGTTCAATTTATTAGGGGACTTTTTTCTATCCAAGTACATAGTGTTGTCACTTTCATAAAAGATGACAATGGCAACTTTCGTAATAAAGTTTGGAGTCAAACTACATGTCTACATTTGTACAATTTAGATTTATATGATTTGTTAAATGTAAAAGAAAGGATAATTAAACAAAAATCTTTGTATCTAGGTTTCATTGAAATCGTCATTACCTATCACAAACCACAAGGCAAAATAATCCAAGTTTGTACTTGTTGAACCATGAAAGCAACTTGAAGGTGGCTTGTCCAATAAAACCTAAAGGGAAATTTCCTTCTATTTTATCTTTACCCAAAAGTTTAGTAATGCATTTGTTAAATTTCAATAATGGCATTAAAAACTACATAAAATTAGGTGAACAATAAGAAAACCAAAAAAAATATAAGTGGTATGTAGAATCCAATATGTTTGTCTTCTTTTTTCCTTTTCATAAGATGGTAGGTAATTAAGATAATTTACAATAATTTTCTCAAATATATTTTCTTTTAATCAAAAAGAATATATATATGTACACACGCTATAACATTTTTGAGCAAGATGAATTTTCTATACTTACCAAAACTCAAATTTTCCAATTACAAAGACAAGTCTAAATAAAAACATTGTTGAGATAAATAAAGTTTTTTTTTATGCCATTCATATAATTTTTATGATATCAAACAATAGTCATTAAATTCTTTTTATCCACTAATATGACAAAAAATAATTCTCTATTATCCTTTAATTCAATTCACTTATTCCAACTCTTGAATGTATACAACTGTAAATTTTTTTCATAAAAAAAATATTATATATCAAAATACATGATCAATTCAAAGATATTACAATCGACATCAATATCATGATGATACTCAAAATCTAATGTCTATACCATAAGCACATTGAATATGTAAAATAAAAATAAGAAAAAACATTAACTATATCATAGATTGAGATAGATAATAATCTTATCCATGTAGAAGACCTCAAAGATGTGCACAATTGCACAAATATCGATCATTCATTACCTACAAGTACAAGTAATTTGAGCTAAACTATATGCAAAAATCTACTCTTCACTTGCGTTGCTACCAAGTGTTATAAGCAAATTAACTAACTAGCTCTATCAAAGAAAACAGTGAGGAAATTTCGTCCAACAACTTTCTTCCTTGCAAAAATATAATAGCGATCAAAATGGCAGTACGTACATATATGTATACTTTTTAAGTTTGTCATTTTTATCATTTGGTTTTGATCAAACTAAGGAAGTAAAAATGATACAAAACCGTTTGATTCTTTGCAATGGAAGCTATGAAGATACGAGGAAGGTTCTGACCTTTTAATGTTTACGGATGTTGCTGCTCGATCCCTTTTAGCTATCATCTACACAGCAGTACTGGATCATTTCCACGTCAAGACTTGCCTTACCACGTTAACATGTGGAGAGGAAGGAAGCTGTTTTACGTGCTCCCATGTTCATATTATCATGGTATTCTTGCAGTCTCCAACGTTCATCATCATTTGGGATCGATATTCATCTATATGTAATGTTTTACAATTATGAACCCACTGATAAATACATATATTTTTTTCCGAGGAGTTCCTTCATACCCCTAAAGCACAAGAACTTTGAGAGGTTTCCTAATGTTTTATTCCCCTTTTTTCACGACCTTGAGATTAGAATTTGTGAGAGAGAAATATCCAAGATTTAACTATAGAAAATTTTTTATTTGAGTTGCAATAATCTTTTTATTTTTATTTTTAAATTTGAATAATCAATATTGTTGAGAATCCAATTGGATTGTAGTCAAATTCTAATACTCATAATAGCCTCATGATAAATGGCCTCATCATGAAATTAATTGTCTAACATTTGTTTGGTCATCAATCATCATGGTATGGGAGATTATGATTTTTTAATAATTGGATTTTTTTTTCAAGAAGTTACAAGTAAAAAAAAGTTACAATCGTAATCGAAAATGTTATTTAACAAATGGATAGTTTTGAAGTATTGACATTAAGGGCATTTTAGTATATCTCTCTTTGTCCCATTGTCCCATTGTCCCATTGTTTCTGCTCATATTTTATTAGTCATGGAGAATATTATAGAAAAAAAAAATGATTTTGCATTTATCAATATGGAAATACTTATATCAAAATGAGTTTCATTAAAAATTTGCATTTATCAATGATTTTTACAAGCATATGTAAAAGCTTTATAATTCATAGTTCAAGAAAATTTTCAAATTAATATCTATCATGGTAACTTTTGGAGTTGGAGCATATACTTTCTTTTGTCTTTATAGAGTTCATATTGCATAATCAACTACTTTTGAAAATGTTCATTAGCTTGTCTAACTAAAGATAATTTTCTACATTGATTTCTTTTTTATATAGAAACTAAAATAATTATTTAACTACATAAAATGAAATTTAAAACACCTTTTAAATTCAATTAGCAATTTTTTTGAAGGTCCTTTGTTAAAAGTTCAATTTTGACGTGATTTTAGTTTCAACTTAAATAAAATAACAAAGCTAACATATATATTTATTATAATAAATAATTTCATAATAAGAAATATTATAAAATTATTAAAATAAAAAATTCCATAAGAAAAAAATTTAATTAGGAAATTATAATCAATTAGGTGACATTGTACTTTAATATTAACCCTATACCAATATGGAAACAGATATATATAATAATCAATATATTTTAATTATTTACAATAAAAAATAATTAATTAAAGATAGATTTGTTAATTTAATAAATCTTGGGTCCCAGAGTAATGCAAAGTCCAAAAGACAAATCTGGAGCCTAAAATAAAAAGGTAAATCTTAAACTCAATTTAATTAATATTTACTTGTAGATCAAGAGAGTCAGATTTGACCACAAACCCGAATTAAAATAAATTTAAATAAATTAGTCAATTTAATATTAATTTAAAATTTCGAAATAAACCTCGAGCAAAATGAGATTATGTATATGTTAAACGTAACTTGTGATATAATGCATCGTGTTTTAAACTTCTCAACGGTCTTGCACGGGGGAGACGTGGGGTATTCTTAAAGCAAAGTTGAGACTGGATCAGAGCCTTGGGAAGGGAACCCACGTTATGATACAGAACAATATTTTACATTACTATTATTTATTTTTTAATGCTTTTGTATATTTGCTGATGAGATTATCGTGTTGGATTGATTCTGTTGTGTTGATTTAAGGTTGCTTATATGGGATTCAATTCCAATCCTAAAAGAATTTTAGATCAATAAAAAAACATTCCAGTTTTATTAAAAAGTTTATCCTATTCGAATCAAATCATTTTTTAAATTTTTTTATGTTTAAATTTAATTCAAGAGCAAATACTAAATCTTAAACTCAATTTAATTTAAATTTACTTGTAGATCCTAAAAGCTAAATATGATATCGGATTAAAATGAATATAAAATAATTAATCCATTTAAATTAATCCGAATTTTTAATATAAACCTAGGTTAATAAAATATTTTTCTAGGTTAATAAAATAGCTAGGTTTTCTATAATAAGCAAAACTTGTGATATAATGCACCGTGTTTTAAACGTCTCAACGGTCTTGCATGCATGAGCCAGGGGTTTGGGGGAGACGTGGGGTGTTCTCGAAGAAAAGTTCGAGAGTGGATCAGAGCTTTGGGAAGGGAAGCCTCGTTATAATACAAAACAGTATTAGCAAGTACTGGATCAGAGAGCCTAATTTGGTATCTTTAACTCTTTTTTCATTTTACAATTATATTATAATATTACATCCTTCTTTTCCTTTCTGTCTCAAAATTAAGAATACATGACAAATACGTATTTTTTTCCTTTTTTTTTTATAGTTTTCCAGTGTTAATAATTTGTTTGTAAATTGTAATGCTGCCAACTTTGATTTCTACCAAGAGGTGCAGAACTATTAATTGTAATAGATATGTAGACACTTCGTATGTATGTAACGAGTACGTGGAAGGCTAAAAGCTCATGCAAGAATGAAAACAAAAGGGTGGGAAAATTCCAGGAAGCTGCACAAGGCAAACATGAAACGGTACCTCGACTCTTTCAACGTTAATTGCAAATACAATTTTTTTTTTAGCCTTGTCCCTATATATATAACCACCTGCATATAAAAACACAGCCAAAACCTCCTCCACTTTGCTTGATTTTGCACTTCATTGTTCTTCATAATATTGTTGCATCAATGGAGTCTGTTGCTGGGGAGCTTTCTCACATGGAGAATGGAGAGTCTAATAAGGACTTGATGAGCAAAGAATCATGGAATAATGGAATTAGAACAGCTCAAAACATGTCCACTTCGCTTATGAGGAAGAAATCCGATCCAATGCTGGTTTCAAAAGTTCGGTTTCATATGCTTAGACAGTTTTTAGCCAATTTGCAAGAGGTCATCTTTGGTACTAAACTTGCTGTTCTCTTCCCTGCCATCCCTTTAGCCATTGCTGCTGATTTCTATAAGTTTGGAAGAGTAAGTACTGAATAACCATCTTCTTGGATAGTCTTTTTTCTTTATCATATTTCTCTCAAATGATAATTAAAAAATGGGTTCTTTTTAAATGCTAATGACTATCGTAATTATGGTGGCAAATAGCCTTGGATATTTGCTTTGAGTTTGCTTGGACTTACCCCACTTGCTGAGCGTGTTAGCTTCCTCACTGAGTAAGTTTCATGTGTACTTTATTCCTCGAATCTGTATCTTTTTATGTGAAAGATTTCTGATAAGTTTTTTTTTTTTCATTAAAATTCAGACAAATTGCATATTACACCGGTCCAACAGGTAATTTTACATTTCCACACATTACGACAATCCTTTTAAATGCTGAATTTAAGAGTGAGAATCAAAAACGATGAGAGGGGGTTGAATTTTGCAGTTGGAGGACTCCTGAATGCAACTTGTGGTAATGCAACAGAGCTAATAATAGCTTTATTTGCTCTCTACCAAAGCAAAATACATGTTCTCAAGTACTCTCTCTTGGGTTCCATTCTCTCAAACCTTCTTCTTGTTCTTGGCACCTCTCTCCTTTGTGGGGGCTTTGCCAACATCAAAAAGGAGCAAAGATATGATAGAGTAAGAAATTAAACAAAATTTTTTTTCTATAGAAGGAAGTTTGGGAAAACTTATATTCTGACAATTTATTTATTCATTAATTAATACAGAAACAGGCAGATGTAAACTCTCTCCTGTTGTTGCTGGGATTGCTTTGCCACATGTTACCATTGATGTTTAGATATGCGGCAACGCCAGGCATTTTCATTGCTGACTCTACTCTTCAGCTGTCAAGAGCAAGTAGCATCGTTATGCTAATAGCTTATTTTGGATATATCTTCTTCCAGCTTAAAACTCATAGGCAGATTTTCGAGTCTCAAGAGGTGATTATTTCTAAGAAAACAAAGCTTCATAAATGGGAAATAAAAAAACGAATGTTTTCTTTTAAGTAGCTGTCCCGTGTCTTTGCATGCATGAGGTTCTCGAGTTCTCTATTGCGCAACGAAATGTCTATAGTTAAGAAGTACAGAAAACTTTTTAAAAAGAGAAAAAAAAAAAATAAAGAAGAAACGGTTCTTGACACTAATGACAAGTACAACCATTTGGAAACCCATAAAAGGAAGTTACTTCCTTTCCATAAAAAGTTGAAAGGTGAAGTAAAAACCCAATTCCCAAATTGATTTTGGGTTGAGTTAAAAGTTAAATCCATTTTTTAAAGTGAAAAACTGAACCCAAAAAATGAAACTTAATTAAAGCAAGCAATTATCATGTCCTGGCTAATAAGCCCTAGCTAGAGACTAATTGATTAATGGATGGCAGGAAGATGAAGATGAAGAAAAGGCAGTGATAGGGTTTTGGAGTGCATTTAGCTGGTTGGTTGGTATGACACTAATCATAGCTTTGTTATCTGAGTATGTGGTGGGCACAATTGAGGTACAAAATTAAGCACTTTCAGTTTTACTTGTAAATTGCAGCCTATAAATTCTGATGGATTGTAAAATATATATCATGTCTTAAACAGGCTGCATCAGAATCTTGGGGCATTTCTGTTAACTTTATCAGCATAATTTTGATCCCTATTGTGGGGAATGCTGCCGAACATGCTGGAGCAATCATATTTGCTTTCAAGAATAAGTTGGTAGGTACATGAATAAATCTTATTTATATTAATTTTATTCTCATTTATATTTTTACTTAACAGTGTAAATTTTGGGACCTGTTTCAGGACATATCTCTGGGTGTTGCCTTGGGTTCTGCAACTCAAATTTCTATGTTTGCTGTAAGATTTAGAAAGCCCTGAAACAGCTTTGATAAGTTGTCTTCAACAAATTAATCTTTCATGGAATTCTAACCAAATAATTATCTACACATTTCAGGTTCCCTTATGTGTTATAGTTGGCTGGATAATGAGAATCCAAATGGATCTTGATTTCAGTCTTCTTGAAACTGGATGTTTAGCCTTGACAATAATTATTGTAGCCTTCACTTTACAGGTTTAGTATAATCTATCCCTCTTTCTTTTTCCATGACATGTTAAAATTAATTATAGCTTGATATATATTACATGTAAAATAAATATTCATTCTCTTAATTATTTTTCAGGATGGCACATCACATTACATGAAAGGAGTAGTTCTTTGCCTTTGTTACACAGCCATTGCTGCATGCTTTTTTGTTCATAAAATTTCAGCACCGTTGGGTAAGTAAAAGTGTACCCCAGCTACATTCCGATGCCCTTTCTCTTGGTGTCCTTTTTTTTTTTTTCGTTAATTAGTAAACACTAATTAATTGCAAAATTTGCTTGTTAGATCATACTAATGTCAACCTGGGAGCACTCAAACCATCATCTGGATCCTCAGCCTAGCCGGCCGGACCACCTTTTCGGGGTTTTCTACCCCAAGTCAAGGGCCAAAAAATTGCAATCTTCCATTGTCCCAAACCTTGAAAGATGTTTGATTTCCATTTTGATAAAAAGAGGACCCTTCCGAGAAGAGTGTTACAGACAAGACAAAAGTTGAGGCCATTTTCAAGTTAATATATAAGAAGAAACCCTACTTCTCCTTTGAAAAATGTTTGTAAATGAACTCTGTTCCTGTGATTCCTTAATAAGGTTTTTGTCTCTGATTTTTAATCTCTAGCTGTTCATTGACATGTACTTGGTTTATGCCATCAATTTTATGCTGCTAAAGCTGAGATAAATGATTAAATGCCATTTACTTGAGGTGATGTAATAAATAATAATCAGCTAATAAGAAAAACCTTCAAGATCAGAGTTTATTTTATTAATTAAAAATTTAAACGGAATTATTACTACTATTTTTTTTTCATGATGCTCTTACTCTATTTTGATTAAATCCTCCATCTTTAATGTTAGTTGGTCGTTTACATTAGTTTTGATTGAATAGTAAATGAAAAATAATATTTAATTATAAAATAAAAAATAGTTAAATATATATATATATAGTAGTAATAAAAATATCTTCCACACTCCACAGTTCCAACTTGTTGAATCTTCATATTCCACTGGTGACAAGTATAGTTATTAATTTACTCATTTATAATTTTTATAACCAAAAAATTCAAATGTAAAATTTTCATATTATAAAATTTAAAATATAATTAGTTAATTAGTTAATGTCTCCTTATCACTAAAATCATTCAAAAGTATGCATCTGAGAAAATATGTTTGTAAAATTATTTAAAGAAAAAATTAAATTCAAAAATATATCTTATCATATTATAAAAATATAACTCATTAAAAAGTTCTTTTTAAAACTTAAGAAATGATTTTTTATGTTGTTAATGGAGTTTTTAATTACACAAATAGAATTAAAAAATTAACACATATTATATTTTTATAATATAATCTAAAAGATATGTATCACTTTTATTCGTTTCACTTGTCAAATTTAAAAAAAAATTTTAATAATTTCCTTTAAAACTTTGAATTTGTCTCGAGAAAAGAAGGGAAATTAGAGGAAAAGATAAGATGGGCCTTAAGACCCATCTTGTAAGTGGGCTCTAGAAAGCTACCCTTCCTCTTGTTCCAAACCAAGTTAGGGGATTTTTTTTTTTTATTTGTATCTCTTTTCTTTTTTTTTTCTTCTATAAAGGAGAACCAAAGTTTGGAAAAGAGTAAGATTTAAGATCAGGTTATATATTATCTAATTTATTTTAAAAATAAATTATATGTTATAAGATTTGTTTACTGAACACTAGTTATTGCTATAAAAATAAAAATAGGGCTAGAATAATTTATTTTTATACCCAAGATGTACCAGGGGATTGACAAAATTTACATGTACATTAATTAACTATTTCAATTTTTATGAACATATATATACTATATATTATTTTTCTAAAAAAAACTATATATTATTCTAGGTGAGGTGTACAAAAATCAAGATTCTTGAAACTTGTAACCAAATTTTTTTTTTTTGGGAAACTTTATATTTTATTGTAATGAATTAACCCCTTGGTGTTAATTCATGTATGGCCTCGTCCTCTTTACCAAACAGATTTATTTATTTACTTTGATCAAAAACCTCTATTTTTGCCCAATTTCAAATTACAAAATGAATTAATATATAGATTTGATTAAAGAGTGGCCGTGTTCATAAATATTTGATAAAAATAATTAAAATATTATTTAAAAAGTTTATATTTAATATATTACTTTCATCAAATTAAAAAAAAAAATCGTTTAAAACATTGGCCTGACATAGCACTTTTCTTTCTTTGACTTCTAACAGACATTTGGAAAATTCAATTCCTCTCTCTCACACTTCATCTAATTTTAATTAATTGTTTTCCTAAAAAGGAAAAAACAATACATAATTTTTAATTTTAATTTTCTTTCTTTCTTTAAATGTGACATTAATGAATGGAGGCAATAATTGACCTTCCTTTGTTATATATTTTGCTCCAACATTTTATTTTTTTAAGCTTTGATGTCTTCATAATTGCCCTTGACACATGGCGGCTTACTCACATCTTCATTCATGCCTTCTAGTTGTTTGTGTTTAAACTTTAAAAAACAGTTTCATAAACAAAAGTATTGGCAATTGTGGGCATGGTCTCCCCAAGCCAAACACATGATTCCCCTTGTCTCCATTCACTTCTTTATGTCATTTCCAACTAAAATGATAATGCAGCTTATAGTTTCTCCAATTAAACTTGGAGAGAAAACCCATCAACTTGGAGTAACATACCACCCATCATTCCAGCCTGTTGTAACCTTCTTCTCTAACATCTCAACAATTAACATGATCATTTTAAACATTTCCTGACTAAATTCAGATGACAATTAACTTATGGTAGTATTTCCTGTATATTTAAATCTTAACACTTTTCCATTTTTTTCGTCTTTTATATTACCAACTTTTTTATATAAAATATAAATGTCAAACTCTATAATGAGTGGTAGTATTTTTTTTGTGATAATATACATCTAATTTCCTTATTCTCACGGTTCGACCATGGAATCTTTAAATTGAGGTTTCCTATCTAATTTAACTATAGAATCTTATGATTTTAGTAATGCCAACACATGTGCTATACTATCCAATTTCTTTATAATCAAGTTAACAATATTCAATTACAATGCAGTCGTCCTCATATTTGGTTTTTTTTTTTTTTTTTTTTAGTAATAAAAATACTATTGTCAGGGATTGAACCCAGATTGCCAACGTGATAAACAGGAATACTTAGCACTTGACTACAACACTATAACAACATCATCCTCATAGTCATCCTTTATTTGAGCGATATTAATTTAAGCGTTAAGTTTTGACCGTGTAAAACATACAAATTATAATATCATTAATAAATAAATATTAAAAAATTAAAATTTTAAAATGTAAATAATAAAAGTTTGTTAGAAATAATTATTCATATCTTATAACAGATTTGTTTTACATGTTAAACATTAAGTTTTGATCGATATTAATTTAAGCGTTAAGTTTTGATAGTGTAAAACATACAAATTATCATATCATTAATAAATAAATATTAAAAAATTAAAAATTTTAAAATTTTAAAATGTAAGTAATAAAAGTTTGTTAAAAATAGTTATTCAAATCTTATAACAGATTTGTTTGAAATTAGTTAGATATTACTTGATGGACAATAAAACTTACAGAAAAGAATTCTAAGAGAAAATAAATTTTTAATAGGGAAGTTTGATTTGCAAAAGAAGAATTTTAAGAGGAAATAAATTTTTAATAAGTAAGTTTGTATGCTTATAAATATGTGAAGTCTTTATAAAGTTAGATATGAGAAAAAATATATAAGAAAGTTATAAGATTTTATGGGATAGATCTTATTAGATATTTACATCTTATAGGTGTGTATGTTTGTATGTTTGTGAATAGACTAAAGGAGACTGAAAAAATTCACATAAGTATAGTGCATAGGAGTAGACTAAAAGAGATTTAGGGTCCATATAGGTATGATAAATAGGTATATATGGGTATGTATTTATTTGAGTTGAAAATATTTTATAAGACTAGAAGAAATTGAGAGGGTCTATGAGTATTAATTGTGAATGATTGTTTTGATGTAATTCTCAATAACTAGTAGATCTTTTTTTTTCATCCGTGGACGTAGCTCAATTTGATCAAACTACGTTAAATTGTTATATCTTGTTTAATTGATTATTTGATTTCACTTTTACTGATGTGATTGGATTGAAGCTTTTTAGCCTAACTGGTGGTATCAGGCTATGTTGATTTCCTAACAAGTGGTATCGAAATTGAAAGTTCGAAACATGAGAAGAGCTGAAAGTTTGAGCCATGGAAAGATGTAAGTCTAGAGGAGCTCGACTCAAAAAAGAAGTTCGAGTTCATGTTTTGAAGATCAGTTTGTATAAAACATGAAGACACATAAAAGAAGATGATTGTGAGACTTTTATTGCAGGTGGAGCTAAGCATATTTAGCATAAAGACAGATAATTTGATAGAATTTGTCAAGGTAGAGATTATTAAGAATAGTAACTAAATTCTTATAACAGATTTATTTGAGATTGTTAAATATTGCTTGATGGATAAAAAGATTTATAAAAAAAAAATTTTAAGAGAAAAGAGATTCTTAATAGGCAAGTGTGACTTGTAAAAGAAGAATTCTAAGATGATTCTTAATAGGCAAGTTTGTATGCTTATAAATAAATGAAATATCTATAAGATTAAGTATAAGAAAAAGATGTAAGAGAGTTGTAAGGTTTTATGGGATAAATACTCTACAAGAGTATTGGAGATTTATGTCTTATGAATGTGTATATTTGTATGTTTGTGAGTAGACTAGAGGAGACTAAGAAAGTTCACATAGATATGGTATATGAGAATGGACTAGAAGAGATTGAAAGGGTCTATATAGGTATGATAAATAGATAATATGTGTATGTGTTTATTTATGTTGAAAAGGTACATATGAATATATATGTTTGTTTGAGTTGAAAATACTTCATAGGATTAGAGGAGATTGATAGGATTTATGGGTATTAATTGTGAATGATTGTTTTGATGTAATTCTTTACAATTAGTACATCTTTTTTCTCATCCGTAGATATAGATCAATTAGATTAAACTTCGTTAAATTATTATCTTTTATATGATTGATTATTTTATTTTACTTTCGTTGGTGTGGTTGGATTGAAGTTTTTTAACCTAACAAAATTAACTTCAACTTATTTTTAAGCATTTCTTATCTTTCAAAATTTTGATAACTTATGATTTAATATATCAAATATAAACTCATAATAATCAAATTACCCTTTGTCTCCGATTCTTTTCGAGAAGTAAAGATAGAAATTTAGTAAAAAAAAGAGGAAAAAAAAAAAAAACTGGGTTCTTTAATTTGCCTTATTAAACTGTGGCCATCAAGGAAATTTGGTCCTGAATAACTGCTTTGACCATTGACAAGCAAACTTGGATACTATTAAAGCCAATATATATATATATATATATATATATATATATATATTTTAAACTTCTTGTTGTATCCAAGATGCCAGCATAGAATCGGCCAAGGTTACAATCTTTCCGGCAGACAAGCTATTACAAAGCTTTGACTGACGCCGCAAGAACATGCCAATCACTAAAAAAAACATAGTCAAATCTCAATAATAAAGCATGCTTTAACTTAAAAAGTAAGAGAATAGCTTTGGAATTTTCTTATATCCATAAAAACTAGCTGCATATTATAATCCAAAATGTTAACTTTATATGCAGGCCAAATCCTCCCTCAAAAGAAGAAAAGGGCTTCCTGTTTTCTCGAAGCATGATTTTCATTTTTTTTTTTTATAAAAGAAATGATAGTTTAGGGATATAAAAAAATTATAAAAGTTATGACTTGAATTTTAAATTTATTTAATATTATTTTTAAAAGTGATCGCATAAATCAATTTCGACAAAATTCATTACAATCAAGTGAAACATGATTTTCATTTTCTCACCATTTTTTATTCATAAAAAATAATAACAATCCAATTATTAACTATAAAAACTGCTTTAATTCCATTAATGGGATTTAACCCTAGACCTTGTATTTCATTACATCTACACAACCGGCCTAAGAAGGTTTTTTTATTTAAAATCATTAAAAGACTTCTTTAAGGTAATCAAGTCATAGTAAGAGTTAAGATGCAGGCAACTTGCATAGGTGGAACGACTGTTTTTCCTTTAATTGCCATCCAACGGGGGATTGTTCCACACCCATTTTGAAAAAATCCAACATCTTGATAGGTGCATTTGTTTCTATAAAGATTGTTCAAAGTTTAGACAGAGCCAAACTATCCAAGTTAGAAGTAATGGCAGACAGGGAATGCAATACAAAAGCACAAGCTGCCGGTAACAATGTTGCCATTATCTTTGGGGTTACTGGGCTTGTTGGAAAAGAGCTATCCAAAAGGCTAATTTCAAAATCCAAGTGGAAGGTCTATGGGGTAGCTCGAAATCCTGAGATCAAACCAATCAAAAGTTCCAGCTACCATTTCATATCCTGTGACCTGTTAGATCCTGTCGACACCAAGCAGAAGCTCTCTGTATTACAGGATGTGACTCATATGTTCTGGATCACTTGGGCAAGCCAGCATCCTCTGGATAGTCCAGAGAGTTGTGAGCAGAACAAGACCATGATGTGCAATGCCTTGAGCGCCATCCTTCCTATAGCAAAGGGATTGAAGCATTTTTCTCTTCAAACTGGGATGAGTAATTATGTACCTGTGAATGGGAAAACAATTCTTTTTGATGAAGAATGGCCGAGAGGGAATGGGAGCCACAACTTTTACTATGTCCTGGAAGATTTGCTCCATGAGACGCTGGCTGGTAAGGTGGCGTGGTCTGTTCATAGGCCTGGCTTGTTAATTGGTGCTTCTCATAGGACTTTCTATAATTTCATAGGAACTTTATGTGTTTATGGTGCTACCTGTAAACATTTAAACCTCCCTTTTGTGTTTGGAGGGACAAGGGAGTGCTGGGAAGAAAGCTATATTGATGGTTCTGATGCTAGGCTAGTAGCTGAACAGCAAATTTGGGCAGCCACAACTGATGAAATAACTTCCACTGATGGCCAGGCGTTCAACGCAATTAATGGTTCGAGTTTTACTTGGAAGCAGATATGGCCAACTCTTGGCGAGAAATTTGGAGTTACAGCGCCTGAAAACATGTTTTTGGAAGATTTTCGGCTTACAACAGCCATGCGAGAAAAGGAAAAAGTATGGGAAGAAATTGTGATGACGGAAAATCTGCATCAGACAAAGATGAAAGATTTGGCCAATTGGCAGTTCTTGGACCTTTTGTTTCGGTGTCCTGGAAAATTGTTGGGTTCCCGAGCTAAAGTTGACCAGCTTGGTTTTACAATGAAATATAACACGCTCGATTCAATCCTGTATTGGATTGATTTCATGAGAGATGAAAAGTTGATTCCCTAGACGTCGTTTTATCATATCTGGATCACTCGGATAAATGCAATAATTCACGGATTGGGAGTATCGATTATAGTAGATTAATAAACGATATGTACTAGAAACACATGCTTCTTAATAGTAAAATACTTGCACAAATAACTATTTCAAATAGGAATTGTCTTTATATGATTTCCAACGAGATTATAAAATACAGAAATGGGAAGGAATCTGCTGAAATGCTTTAAAATGATACGGGATTCCCTCAGACAATGAACTCAGGGAAGATAAATTAAGAATTAATATGATAAAAAAAATTCTGATAAAGTCATCAAAATAAGAGCGAAGATGCTTAATAAAATTTTTTTTCTTTTTCTTTCTCAACCCGATTTGGTTCTTTTATCGATAATTTTGATTATCAAATTTTTTGGATAAAGCATCAGTCTGTGGTTAATAATTTTTAGTCAATTAAAAGGTAAGTCTATTTATTTCTAATTTTAAAAGAGGTAGTTCTAACTGTCAACTCGCTTCTTTGCTTGAGGCTCATAGCTCATTTAATTTCGTTTCAATAGAGAAAATAACCACAAATTGGATCTTAAAGAAAATAAAACTAATTGATATTTATGATCATACAGTTGCATTTGCAAATTAAACAATGTAGATGTCATGTCCACACAAGTTTCCCTCGTTTTCCTGTTTTCATAACCTAACCATCAAAGCAGGTCTAAACTTGTTGCAATTGAGATTATTAGCTTCACAGAGCTAAGAGAGGGAAAATGGGTTTCTGTACTAGAACAATTTTCAGGGGTATGATTCCCGAGTTCGACAGTAATCAAGATGGTCAGATACAATAATGACTGGTAAGTTCACAACACTACTGCTACATTAACAATACTGAAAGCCCCATCATCCGAGGATCAATGCCAAAAACAATATGTATATACTCTTTCACAGTGCCTTGAAATGTTGGTTCAACAATCGTGGTTTCCACATGGCCAAGCTGAGAGCTGGTAATACCCTTTAAGGTCCATGCAGCAGGGCAGACATAGTAGAATCAGATCCACCATCCTGGAATTCTCTGCAGTCCAATTGCAGAAGGAAATTGTTAATGTTGGTTTGGTTGGAAACCACAAGGGCTGAAGCAATGAGTAGATTTCAAATACTCTTAAGAATAAACACTCTCCCACTATGGGTGGATTTCAAATAGGCACAGCCAACTTTTATCAGAGAAGTATGCTGGTCAAACGCATTGGAGTGGCTAAATAGGTCATCTCATCCTATAGCCATTATAAACAAACAGAAAGTGTCAACCTTATGAAGCATATAACCAAGTGGATGGAAAGAAAAGAAACAAAGCTTAAACACTATGAAAACCCTTCAAAACTTCTTAAATATAATCAATGTGCTTTGAGATATTTGACATAGTATGAAAGAAAACCAATGGGATAAGTGAAATCACCATGTACATGAGGGGTGCTTGATGCTCTTTAGCCAAAACTTCAATACCAGTAAGTATTTCAAAAATTATTGGCCAATATCAATGGTTTCGATTGTGGTTTGGTGGGTAAAAAAGTGTTTCCCTAGATATCATCACATATTTTATAACAATAAATGCCCCAATGTCCTTCCCATTATTGAACAACTTGTCAACTTGTACCCAAAAAAAGGCTTTTAGAACTGAGAAAATTAGAAAAAAAAAAAAGCAATTTCAGCAAGTTGCCCATCCAAGGCTTGTAGCAAGTTACCGATCTAACTATGCTTCTTGAATCTTGACCTATTAAAGAAGATAGAAAAGATCTAGAGAAATATCATTAACTTCATTTTAAGAGATCAGCATTAGAATATGCAGAGAGCATTTTACTACTTTACCGGCTTTGAGATAAGAAAACCTGGGAGGAGATTCCATAAAGAGTAAAATGCGGAAGAGACGACAGCTGTCATTTGCTGAGAAGGTGTGAGACCAACAGCCATCAAACCATAAAAAGGTATAGTAGGTGAAGGCAAGGAACATGAAGAGAAGATAGAGGAAAATTTTTCCTGCATAATAAGAGGCACAGATTCTTTTAAGCAAGTTGCATGATAGAAAGTTTTTTTAGGCAAAAAACCCTTATCTAATCAAGCTAATGGAAGTATAATTAAATAATTAATCAATCACATAAAAGATAATAATTTAATGTAATTCGATCCAATCGACCTATGTCTATGGATAAAAAAAAATATTCACTAGTTGTAAAGAATTATAAATATACATCAAATCATATCAATCATTCAACAATCAATATTCATAAGCTTTTTTAATTTTCTCTAATCTTATAGAGTATTCTCAACTCAAATAAATATATATCCATGCGCACCCATTCATCACACTTATGTGGATCTTTTTAGTCTCTTCTAATCCATTCACATGCACCATACCTATGTGAATCCTCTTAATTTATCTAGTCTACTCACAAACATTCAAACATATACATTCATAAAACATAAATCTCCCATTCACCATACTTATGTCTCTCAATCTTCTTTAATCCACTTATAAATATTCAAACATATATATCTATAAGACATAAATCTCTAATATCCTGTGGTGTGTCTATCCCATAAAATCTTACAACTCTTTTACATTTTTTTTCTTCATACCTAATCTTGTAGAAACTTTATATATTTATAAGCATACAAATTTGCCTGTTAAGAATCTATTTTCTTTTAGAATTTTTTTTGTAAGTCAAACTTACTTATTAAAAATACATTTCATCTTAGAATTTTTTTTTGCAAGTCTTATTGTTCATCAAGTAATATCTAACAAATTTCAAATAAATCCCTTATGGGATTCGAGTCATTATTCTCAACAATCTCTACCTTGACTTAAATTTCATCAAATCATTTATCTTCATATTAGACATGCTTGGCTCTACTTGCAATGAAAGTCTCACCATTATTTTTTTTTTGTATGTCTTCACGCTTCAAGTAAATTAATCTTCAAAACATGAATCTGAATTTTTTCTTTAAATTGAGCTCTTATGGACTTGCTTTTTCTTATGGCTAAAACTATGCTATGATATCACTTATTGAAGATTACGACAATTTTGATATTACTTGTTGAAAATTGTCACAACTCTAACACCACTTGTTAAGCAAAAAACCTTTATTCAATTAAGCTAACGAAAGCATAATCAAATAATTAATCAATCATACAAGAGACAACAATTTAATGTGGTTGGATCTAATCGATTTACGTTCACGGATGAGAAAAAAATTCACTAACTGTAGATAATTATAAACATACATCAAATCATATCAACCACTCAACAATCAATATCCATAGACCATCTCAATTTTCTCTAATCTTATGGAGTATTTTTAACCCAAATAAATATAAATCCATGTGCATTTATTCATCACACTTATGTAGACTCTCTCAGTCTTCTCTAGTCTTTTCACATGCATCATACATAAATGAATCCTCTCAATCTTATCTAGTCTACTCATAAACATTTAAACATATATGTAGATACCCCACTTGGTTTGAGCCCAAACCCATTAGGCCCAGCTCAATAGGGCTTAGGTTATCAGGCCCAATTGGCCATTATTTTATTTTATTATTTTTTGGTTTTATTGGGCTGATGATTAATTATTATGTTTTTGTTGATTCATCTGTTTTTTGTATTTTTATTTTATTAGATTTATTATTAGTTTTTTAGGTGATAAAAAAATAATAATAAAATAAAAAAAGTGCCGTGAGTGGATGGTGGTAAAGTTGAAGTTGGTTTCGATTTCTATTAGATAAATTTGATGTTTTTGTGATAATACAAAAGTCTGGTTAATGGTGGATTCCTGGTTAATCAGGAACACTTCTGCTATGTCTTATAAATTGACATAAAAACAAAAGAAAAATAGAGAAGAGAAATAGAGAAAACAAAAAGAAAAAAAAAGGGTGTTTAGAAGAGTAGAAGCAATTTTAGAGTTTTAAAGATTTTTTAAAAATTTTTGGTAATTTTTTTTGGAATTTTTGGAAAAATTTAGATTCCGACGAAATTTTTGGCCAAACTTGAAATTTTCAGCGACATTTTTCAGTTTTCGACGTTGTTTCCCACTTTTCAGTAAGATATTCAATCGAATTTTTAGGTTAGAAGAGAAAAGAAGAAAGAAAAAGGAAGATGAGAGAGAAGGGGATGGGAAATCTAAAAGGAAAAAATTTTTTTTTGTCTTTTATATCGCCTCAAAATGACGTCATTTTGTTGTTTAAATAAATTCCAAGCTCTATGCATTTTCTAGCAGGTGACTCAATTCGCACGTCAACCCACTTTTGCGACCCACGTCATTATCGATTTTTATAGTTGAATCGAGCCGAGCCACGCCCTAAACCACACTTTTGAGCCGCTCTTTATTTCTAAAGTTGAATCTTGCTGAAGCTATTCAACCGA
This sequence comes from Durio zibethinus, assembly GCF_047325235.1. Lineage (NCBI taxonomy): Eukaryota > Viridiplantae > Streptophyta > Magnoliopsida > Malvales > Malvaceae > Durio > Durio zibethinus. The sequence goes on from NC_143167.1 coordinate 916,394, forward strand.
GCCGTTCTATTTTTTTGGTATTTTTTAATTATTTATTTATGTATTTGATTATTTTAGCTTTTTTGTAAAAAATAATAATAAAAAATTTAAAAATAATAAAATAATAAAAATAAATTTTAGGAATAAATATTAATTATTCAATGATGAAATTTATAGAAATTTCAAATGGTAAATTTCTAAAAAAAATTTAGGAGAGAAATTTTGTCTAAATTTATCCCAAATGGTAGAATAATTTAGATAAAATTTTAATAACAATAATTAATATTTATTTCCAATCCAAAAAAATAAAAAATAAAAAATAATTTTTTGGTTGAAAATATTTGACAATTATCTAATGATGAGATTCTTAGAAATTTCAAACGATAAATTCTTAAGAAATCTCTAGGTGAGAAATTTCTTTAAATTTGTCTCAAATAGTGAAAGAATTTAAATGAAATTTCAATTAAAAAATAATTATCATATTATTTTCTCTCTGAAAATAAAAAGAAAAAAAATTTTCTGAGTAGATCCAAATGGTGAAAATTTTAAAAATTTCGAAAAATTTTTTTTAAATTGACCTAAATGGTAAAAAATTTAAAAATCTAATAAATAAATAAAAAAATTTTCTAAATAGGCTCTAATGGTGAAAAATTTAGAAATTCAAGATAAAAAAATATTTTTAATTTGGCTCAAATAGTGGAATAATTAGATATATTTTTGATAATAAAAAAAAGAAGAATAATAATAAATAAATATTTTTTCGATGATAGAGCTTTTTCAAGAAAATAAATTGGATTCTTGAATACTCTTGAAGTAAGAAAATAATTTTTAAGAGTTCTATCAGATTGATTGAAGAATCTTATAAATTATTTTCAATATTTAACATAAAAATTTGAAACCATTAGACTTAAGACTTTAGGATAAATTTAAAATAAAATGATACCATTTTTTGGATAGGTATGTGAGGGTGCTATAACATTTTTCACATGTAATCAAACTCTTAAACCCTATTCTGGTTTGTAGATGCAAATCTATTCTTTTAGAGACCCTTAGTCAAGTTTAAGAGCTCCGTAAGATGATATATTCATAAGGTGGCTAATCACACTTAATTAAAAAGATTGGTGATGACTTTATTTATTTGATAAGTCTAGTTATAGATTTTTGGATCTATATATTATGATAATATACATTCATAAGATGTAAATCTTCAATATTTTTATGGGATGTCTATCTCATAAAATCTCACAACTTTTTTATATCTTTTTTTCATATCTAACATTATAAAGATTTTATCTATTTATAAATATATAAATTTATCTATTAAAAATTTCTTTTTTCTTAGATTTTTTCTTTTATAAATTTTTTTATTCATCAAATAATATCTAATAAATTTTAAATAAATCTTTCAAATAAGTTTACATAACAGTCACCAGAAAACAATCCTTCTAGTTTCAAAAATACCCATTTTCTTTTCTTCTTCTAGTAATTAGTACGTAGTATAATCAGAAATTGGATTCATTAAATACTTTTGTTCCAAATGTATTTTTCAACAGAAGATCGGATGTCAATAAAAGACTGGCAAGCCCGTTCATTGCTCAACAGACAGTGTTGTAAAAATCATCACAGAACGATATGATTACAAAAATGGACTTCTCCACTCCAGTACACAAGGTTTTGCTTCCTAACCAACTGCTGGAGACCCTGATGGATCCTGCACAAGAAGGAACAAGGGAATCTTTCGTATCAAATTTTATGACCTTAGGATCCCATTCAGCTCGGAAAGTAGTCAAATGTCGAATGAAATCGTGACTATATATTTATGTACAATTTCCCGACTTGGTGAGTCCAAAGATGGAATATATCCCTATATCCTGAGATGTAGTACGAATTTTGCTGCCAGACGATGGAGAGAAGAAATATGCAGAGTTCACAACACGTCTATGCTCAAGTTTACAAACAGCAAATCCGGCTTAAATTAATGAAACTGTACACATTTGAAAAAAATTCACATAAAATTAAATTAATCCTACACACATTATGAAACATATATGAATTTGAGACCTCAAGATTATTTTATAATTTTTTTCTTTACTCTAAAACAAGGTTCATTGGCATCGAGTTTCTTTATTTATTTATTTATTTATTTTTAATATACGTTTTAGGAGTAGAGATTTCCAGAGTTGGAGACAGGTAAGTTTCATGTTCTAGAATAACCCAACTCTCATCAACTTTTTATATAATAAATAAATAAATAAATTTAAAGGGGTTGGATATATTATTTATTTATTTTTTGACTTATTTTTTTTAAAAAAAATTTGTTCACTACCATCCACCAAACTGAAATATCTAATTCCAACCTGAAGATTATTTTCAATTTCACATCTATTCATCACCAATTTATCCTTTTGAACCAAAAAATCCCCCAAGTTTACATCAAAAAAATCATTATTGCCACTTGCCAAAACTTAAACTTTTTCTTATTTTTGTATTATTGACTAGTAAAGTCCCCTTCTAGTGAGTTCCAAAAAAAAGCCAAAAAAATTTAAGTGGCAGATGCGAAATTAAGAATTCAAGCAATGTACGCAAATAAAGAAAACCAAAATAAATCTAAAAATCTATTATCAACATGTATAAAAAAAAATTAAAGCCACATTTTAAAACCCAATGTATTTAGTTATTGTGGCTCATAAACGCTGTCCTTTCAAATCACCTCCAGCATCTTTCTTGGCGTCACGCGGTCCCCACAACGGCTTATCGTTTTTTATATACCATCAAAGAAGTTGCTTCTCTGTTCGAAAGAGGCTGTGGCGGCAAAAACGCAACTGTAGTTCACAACTAATGGCTTCAAATTTTTAAAGGCTATTCTTAACTAAGGATAATGCTATCCTTGCGCTTCGGTATTCCAACCGTGAGTACTTTGGCTTCTCCCAAGCCTAAACCAAAGCCTGGTTTAGTTCCAACCGCTGGGAACCAAACAGACCTGCTGTTTCCTTCTCGGTTTTCTCTTCCCCAACGATATGATTATAAGCTGCGAGCAGCTACCACGGATGTAGTGGATGGGAGGCTTTTTGAGGTGGGAGATAAGTTCACTGTAGAGGAGGAGGAGCCGCTGCCTGAGGGGCTGAGGAGTGATTTGATTCCAAGGCACGTGGCAGTGATCATGGATGGGAACGGTCGGTGGGCTCGTCAACGGGGATTACCGACTTCGGCTGGGCACGAAGCCGGTGTAAAATCGCTGAGGGAGCTCGTCGAGCTGTGTTGTCGTTGGGGGATTCAGGTTCTCACTGTCTTCGCCTTCTCTTCTGAGAACTGGGTTCGGCCTAAGGTAATTATTAATTAATTACGTTTTAAATGTTTTAAAAAATAAAAATAAAAAAATACTAATTTCATTTTTACTTAACTAAAATTAATTTTTGTCATGTACCATTAGTTACCAAACTTTATCAAAATTTCATTTGAGTCACAAAATTTTAATTTATATCAATTAGATCATTCTATTTTGTTACCTATGTCAAATCCAATTGTGGTGTCAGTAAGCGATCACATCAGCACCAGAGCTAGGAATTGTAGGGTTAGTTACGTTAATTTTGTCGAAATTTGAAGGAAAATGTGATTTTTTATTTTAATATCAATGAAGATTGATATTAAGTTTAAAAAATAGAGACATAAATAGATATAATTTTAATTTTTTATCGTATGTAGATATGAGGATAGATAATAGAGTACTCATGTCATATCAATATTATATATATATTTAATAAATTGATTTTTTATTGAATAATATAAAATTTTTTAAATTAATCAGAATTAATATATTTGTATTTAAAAATATATGTTTATAACAAATTATGTAAATATGTATATAAAAATAAAAAAATAATTTTTATTTTTTTAAAGTTATAAATATAAAAATTAATTGTATTCATTAAATATTTATAAAGATAAAAATAAATTTAAATTTAAAATATTAGTTAAATAGAAATATATAAATGAATATAATATAAAAAATTGATGATAGGATAAAAATAAAAAATATCCTACCCACTCATGCCCTTGAAATCCTAAGTGGGTTGTTTTAGCGTGTCGGAATAAGAGCTAAACATTTAAGAATATTGATGATTTAGAATTAGGGTAAAAGCTTTTTTGGTGATTTTTTTGACGTGATAGTTTTTAAGTGGCTATCATATCAATTTGTTCTTCAATTTTTTGAATAAAATCTATTAAAGTGATTAAATTTGATATAATTTATAAAATTTAGTGATTTTTTTGAGATAAATGAAAATTTAGATCCAAATAAAATTTTGCTCAAAATGGAGTGACTAACGATGAAATATAATTTTATTATGTTGATTATTAAGATTAAGATGTGGGAGCTTTAATTTGGATTGATTAATTTGGGGGCAGTAATAGTGCAGGTGGAGGTTGATTTCTTGCTGAGTTTGTTTGAGAGAGCATTGAAGTCAGAGCTGGAGTCTTTTTCTAGGTATAGTCCATCATTCTCTCTCCATTGCCAGTGACCCCTCTCTTGTGATTTTGGCATATTTACACTAACCAATTACTCCTTTTTATTGCTTAATTAGAACATACAATATCTAAATCATTTCATTAGGAAAAGTTGGTTGATACATGATTAATTAATAATTATATATGAGGGAGACATTAGTTATTAGTTACAATGTTATTATGGCCCAATTTCATGATACCAATTGCTTCAAATTACCCATTTTTTTATGATTATCTGATCACAATTTTTGTTTCAACAGGGCAGGCATTCGAATATCTGTGATCGGGGATTCATCAAAGCTTCCCACATCACTGCAGAATATGATCAATGAGGTCGAGGAGGAAACAAAAGAAAACTCCAGGCTCCAACTCATTGTTGCAGTTAGTTACAGTGGGAAATATGATGTTGTACAAGCATGCAGAAGCATTGCTAAGAAAGCAAAAGATGGGCAAATTCAACTGGAAGACATCGATGAAGGCCTAATTGAACAAGAATTGGAAACCAACTGTACAGAGTTTCCAAACCCGGATTTGTTCATCAGAACCAGTGGAGAACTTAGAGTCAGCAACTTTTTATTGTGGCAGTTGGCATACACGGAGCTCTTCTTTGCACAAGAACTCTGGCCTGATTTTGGAAAGGATGAGTTTGTAGATGCTTTAACTTCATATCAGCAGAGGCAGCGACGCTATGGTGGAAGACATTCATGAGCTATAGTCAGCTCAAAACAGCAACTGATAACAAAGTGTTTATGGCCTTAACTTCATTTGGGAGCTGAGGACTAAATTCATCAGCAATTGCTAATTAAAAATAAAGTTTTACTATATATATGCAGGATATAGTCATACAAATATGTAAATCTCCGATCTATGGTATAAATCAAGCTAGCTGCTGCTCTTCAGATCTAAGAGACATGCATATTTGAGCGCCTCGAAATCAAGATGATCAAGATACTGTATGTATAAGCTGATGTCCGAACATGGCTTCTCTCTAGTTCGCAATCCCTAGCCATACGTTGTCTATATAATTATAAAGCATTCCTGAAATAGATGAGGTGATTTACGTATTGAGATCATTTTTCTAACATTTATGTTTCATATGCTCGTCTGATTAGTGCTATTTGTTCAATTATCCAGGTTTAACATAATTGGTAAGAGAAAATTTTCCAACCCGCAAGTTCAATGTACGGCTTATCTTCTTCATTTCTAGCCAACCATACGTTGAGGTTACCATCTATATTTCATGTTTTTCCTCTAAAACTCAATCCTGACAGAATTTTTAGTTTCTGGATTTTCTTTTTGGTAATAGAGTTTAGTCTGCCAGTAAAAATACTAAGACGTTGAAATGAGGGAAAAAAGGAAAAAAAACTCTTTATTTTCACGTAAAGGTGTAATCAATTGAATTTAAATTGATATAATATTAAATTTAAATTTAAATTCGAGATTTGATACTCGATTTAAACTCGATTGAATTTTATTTTTTTAATTGAATTTTGCTTCAAAATAAAAATTATACTATTCGAACTTATTTGATTAGATTTTATTAACATATAAAAATAAGTTTAATTTTTATATTTGATAAAAATTTAATTATTTATATTTTAATTTAAATTTAAAATATTTTATTAATTAAAATAATTAAAATATAAAAATCCGATTTAAAATGATACTTAAACAGATTGGCATAAGATAATTCAGTTTACTCATTCTATTCCCAAGGATTCACTTGTACCTTAGCTTCTTCCCTTCTCAATAATCTCTTGACAAGACATGTATAGGCAGCACAAACTGAAACTCCAAGGCTTACATATCACTTTCTGTGCGATTGGATGATGGGTTTAGGCCATAGGCTTCATATCTGTTCCTGTTTTCTTTTTGTTTAAATCATTTCCATATAATTGCAGTGATGGAATTTAGAAATTTACTCCTCACAAGGTCAAATCCCAAACCCTATTGGAAGGTGTAACCTTCATTTGAATATTGATTTTGTGGAGATCGCATCCCTCCGTGAGGTTGAACGTGGGTTTATCAAATGTCACGAGATTTTAAAAATCTATTATAATATAAAAATAAAAATTTAAATTTAAATTTAAATTTATAAGATATTTTTTTAAATAAAATTATAAAGTTTTTGGATTAAAATAAATAATATATTATAGATTAAATGTAAGTCTCTTTATAAATTGTATCAAAGCGTTACTAGTTGAACGAAAATTAAGTACTATATCATGTGAACTATTTTTAAAATTATGCGTGAGTTAAGTATTATATGATACGAGTTATTTCTAAAATTTTAATATTTGATGTGATTTTAATATTTATATATGCTTCGTGTTAGATTTATATAATGTTTAATGTGATTTTATGTGGATTTGCATGCTTTATTATGATAATTTATTATGATATATAAATAGAAGTTTCAATTCAAATTTATGAAATGTCTTTTGTAAAATAAAATTGTAAAATTTTTGAATTAAAACGGATAATATTTTACAGATTGAGTGTAAATTCTCATTATCTGATAAAATTTTTTTATTAATTATTCAAATTTAAAAATAAAGATTTTTTAGAAACAAAAGTATTCGATGGTAAGGAATCTTAATTGGTCCATTCAATAATTGTCGATGAGGAGTCTCTTTCATCAAACTACTTCCAATAAAAGTCGTGGAAGCACATAACCATCAAAGCCCCATTAAGGCACCAGGGTGTTTCCAGTAGATATTTTTAGAAATCAAAATTGATTGGCTTTTCATTTTGATTCCTTATTATTATTGTTGTGAGGATTTGAACATTATTAAAAATATTAGAAAAACCAATAATTGGAGGATAAAAGATATATGCCAAGTTGCCAACATTTTAGCTAAGAAGGTGGCTTGTTCACCTTATCCATTTCATGGCCTATGTCTGTATGCACTAATCATGGAGCCACCCTCATCCCTCATGTTTCTTGAACTACTTTGTTTCTTTTTTTGGCCATTCCGAGAGGAGTTTCACAATAAATTATGTTCATTTTGTTATTGCATGTTATTGTGACTTTAAAATTTTATTATGAAAAAGCTTATCTATCTTAGTATTAAATATTATCTCAACATAATTTATGAATGGATATATAATTTTTTTTTTCTTAGGCAAAAGTGTAAGGGTCCAAACACTTTTGTTTATTAAAAAAATATTTTTAATTTAAAAGTTTTAAAATATAAAATTACACGAATATAAGTAAAATCTTATTTATTAAATATGGATTAAGATGATATTTAAAATATATAGTTATTATAATATATTTTTAATTTAATAATATAATGTATTAGATATAAAAAATTTGTTTAAATAGTATTTTAACTAGGAACACCAGTAAATTCCATTAATCAATCAACTTAAATTATCCAAAAATCTTCCTTGTATTAACTTACCAAAAATATCAGTAGGACAGATTATATCCTACCCATAATTACTACCTTAAGATTTTCATCCTAATTAAGATTATTAATTAACAAATTATATGTTTTGGATAATAAATTATGGTACACTCTTTTCAACATGTCCTTGGTTTTATAAAACTCTAGGCGCCGCCACCACCTGGTTTTAGTAGAGTCCCTACTGACAACCACATGCCAGGCCATTCATCTGACCAATAGTATTTCGCCACATCATCATCAAGGAATGGATTCGTTCCATCTAGTTTCTGTCTTCCACGTCATCCGCTTTTTGAAACAGAATCGCAACAAGCCTGACAATAGACGATCTATTATCCGATTAGGTTGAAGTAAGGACAACATCGTAATTTCGAAACCCCCATCTCACTTTGCTTTAAGATGTCGTAACCGACGTGTTTGGAGAGTGCAGTTAAGTTGGTCGTTGCTTACGAGGTTGTTTTGAAATTACAATAATACCATTTTATTTCTCTCTTTTTTGTATCGGAAATTGGGGTATATTTGGAGTTGAATTTTCTTTTTGAGGGTTTCTCTTTAGCTACCTTATTTTTTGTGTTTGTTTGATGGGAATAATTTTCCGGATAATACTCGGTCATGGGAAAGTCATCTTTTAAGGATTCACTCAAAGCGCTCGAGGCTGATATTCAACACGCCAATACTTTGTATATCTCTTTCTCTTTTTTTTTTTTTTATTTGATTATATTTTCTTTTTCTTTTCTGTTTGAATTTTTATTTTCTGGATTTTTCTAATATTTTTTCTGTGAATGTTGATTGTTTAAGCAGTGTTTGACTTGAAACTTTTCTTTTTTAAAGAAAAAATGATTTTTTTTTCCTTTTAAAATAGAGCAGAGTGCTTTCTACTAAAAAAAGGCGAAACTTTGATTAAAAATTCATGGGGTTTTCTCCTATGGTTTTTGGCTTTTTTGGGGTTGATTGTTTCTGTACTTTGTGTTTGGCAATGAAAGGTTCATAGCAGATTATTGAAGCACTGAACATTTTATTCCAGCATAGGGTAATACTTATTCATTCATTCAAAGGTCACAAAAACTTTTTAAGTACTTGTAATCCTTAATGTCACATAGTGTTTATCTAGCAATGGGTTTAAAATGTTTAGTAAAACTTTGTTGGGTTATGAATTGTAAAAATATATTATAAGGAAGGAAGCGTTTCTGACTTCTGGGTTGTGAATTGATGATGTGAAGGCATAACCGCATAAACAAATGAAACATTCTAAGCCAACAATGGGACCTGAGTGAAGGCTACTAGCTACTTGATTCTGAATGATCTAAACTTTACGCTTTCTTTTTATTTGGTTTGTGGACAATCGACAATTGACAATGTACTGTATTTTTGCTTTTCTTGGATGATATTGATATATATATATATATATATGTATGTATGTTTGTATGTATGTATGTATGTATGTATGTGTTAGAATTTGTTCCCTCTATTTTGTAGTAGTAAGAGCTCTACTTCTCTTGCATGTGGTCAAGACCATTGCAAGGATATTAGACACATGGTAACCTGCAAGACAAAGGAGTATTCTTTATACATCTAATTGATCGGATTATATTGGCCAAAAAAAAAATGATTGGATTATGGAACATTGTCCTTAAGTCTGTAAGTAGTGGGGAACCAAATGAATGCCTAAAATATCATTAATCCATGCTATTGTCAAAGATTACGAGTGCAAAATATGAGTAAAGACATTCTGTTTTCAAATTCTTTTTTGCTTTGTTATCAGCACTGGTTGATGGTAACCTTGTATTTTTTACTGCATTTACCTATCTGATGTCAGGGCTTTAGATTATCCAAGGGAGAAGGATGGAGCACGTTTTCAAATGAGACTGTCCTACAGTCCGGCAGCCCAGTTTTTCCTTTTCCTTGTTCTGTGGACTGATTGTCAACTTGCTGGTGCCCTTGGTTTGCTCAGAGTACTTATTTATATGGCATGTTTCTTTCCACCATACAAATTTCAGCCCTTTTTCTCTTCAGTTGTTTGTTTGTGTTTCATTTAATGCCTCCCCCTTTCCTTCTCAACATTTCCTTCCCTACTCCAGCCCCAAGTCTTTCACTGTTCGTTATCTTGATCAAAATCGTAGTCAATTATGGCACCTAATAACTACTTACAATTGGTATGTGGCAATCTGGTGGATTGATGCAGACTTATGCTGATGGCAAGACCACCATGTCTGTTTATGAGAGGAGAGCCAGTATTAGAGAATTTTATGGTGAGCAGGTTTTTGAGAAGTCAAAATTTTCGTTGAATGCTTACCTCTTTCTCTCTTCAACTGTTTTTGCTGTCAGCATTGTTTAGCTCATTGAAGTGAAATCTGGCTCACTAGTTTGTTTTTTGTAAACAGCGATAATATTTCCTTCTTTATTGCAACTTAAAAGAGGCGTTACCGATTTGGAAGATAGGAAACAGAAAGAAGTTTGTACCATGAGGTACCGTAGGAAGGATGAATTTGAAAGGGGGAAGCTCTCTGAAATTGACTTAGAAAGGGAAGAGGAGTGTGGGATTTGCATGGAGATGAACAACATGGTTGTATTGCCTAATTGCAGCCATTCTCTGTGTTTGAAGTGTTATCGGGATTGGTAAGTTATTCCTTTCTCTGAGTACAAATCATAGGCTATTACTAATTTACTATTACACTATCATTTAGAACTGTTATTTGGGTTGATGGTCGTATGTATGTTGTACATTCTTGGCTGTTACCTTTTTAGTCTTCAATAGTAGTGCTATTGGTATGGGCAGTTAACATTCATCATGAGGATGACTAGCCAGTTTTACTGGTTTTAAGGTCAATGTTTGCATTCTGTTACAAGTTTATGGTACATGTTCCACTCTTCTTTTGTAAGTGACCCAATGCTGTTGTATTTCCTGTTAATTTCAGGCATGGCCGGTCTCAGTCATGCCCCTTTTGTCGGGATAGTCTCAAAAGGGTAAACTCTAGTGACCTTTGGATTTACACAGAAAAGAGTGATATTGTTGATTTGTTATCGATTCTCAAAGAGAATTGTAAGAGGCTCTTCATGTACATTGATAAATTGCCTCTTATTGTCCCAGATACTGTATATGTTCCCTATGATGTTCATGTTAGATGAGCACTTACAGGGAAAAATAACTGCCTGTATACAACTCGCATGGCTGTAAATTCATGATACTTACCATTTTGAAATGTAAATGTTTTGCCGGCAATAGCCCTCTTGAGTAGTTTCAAAATGTATCATTTCTTTCTTAAAAAACAATAAAACTCATGATCATTGGAAGTTTGAATAAATACAATGCGGGAGTGAAGGTCATTCACCCATGATTATGACTGTGAGTGGCTGGCAAGCTTATGACTGATCTTCATTCTCATATAATCCGCATAAAAGCGAGGTTGATTTTCTTCCTGATGAGCGTTATAAGCATATCCGCCATGGCTGGAAATATCTAGGCCTGTAATTTCCTCGTAGACAGATATTCTCAGGATTTGTAGTTGATTAAGGCCATAGAAAAGAGGCCCCATCGTCACACTTACCCAGCTCACTATCGCCATAACCTCAATCGCTTGGCACCCAAGCAGGCCCCAGCCTCCACCCATGAACAGACCGTAGGGTCGTACAACCCCGCTTTTTCCTGAGTCATAGGCTTGAATCACAAACTCCTCTTTTGCAAACAATCACCCCAAGCCCCACACCCCCATGCAATTGGGTAGTCTCTAATGGGTCCTCAAAATTCAATTTCACTTCGAGGATATTTAGCCCAATCAAGCCCAGGCTGCCAAAAAGCCACAAACAATAGCAGCCCATGGCTCAACCACTGAGCAGCCCGATGTTATTGCGACAAAACCTCCTAGCACTCCATTGCATACATCAAGTGCATCCCAATGGCCCACTAGTAACCTTATTCCGAACAGTGTTCCTATTCCAGCTGTTGAACCGGCTAGCGCTGTCGTAACTGCCGTCCTGCCAATCGCAGTCCAATTACCTTGATCGGTTGTGCTAGGATAGGGGACAAGAATCTTGTCAAATGAGCCTGGGTTGAACCCAAACGATCCAAACCACAACAAAAATGTCCCAAGAACCACTAGAGTTGCATTATGCCTACGAAGTGGCATAGGCTTGCCAAATGCATCGAAACGGCCCACTCTTGGACCTTCTATGAGAAAACCCCAAAGCCCAGCACCTAACCACCGCACTAACCCTACTTCCTGGGAAGTCAATAGCACCAGAAGCAAACAGCGAATTGCTTGAACTAGCACTTAGCCAACCGCTAGATGACCTAACCCAATGAACACAACAGGGTAAACAAACCCAGTGAGGAAAAATGAGAAAACCAGGTACGCACTGAACTGGGTTCTCTCAGCTATTGATCCACTTTTAATTCCAGGAGCTGCAATGGCAAAAGCCGATTGGTAAAGAAAGAAAGAGTAGTCATATGAACTATTTGGTATATCTTTGAGAGCAAAGAAGTTTGTGCCAATAAAAGGGTTGGAGGTATCACCAAATGCAAAGGCAAAGCCGAAGAGGCAGTAAGAAATGCTACTGCTACCAACAACCGCATCTACAACATTTGTGAGCATAATGATTCTTGGCCCTGATTGAACCAGCACAGAGCATGGCAAAGCCAAGCTGCATAACAAAGACTAAGTAAACAGAAAATAGAAGGTAGATAGTGTTGATAGAATAGGTGACGCTTTGCTCCCAAAAGATATCCATTATTGCTGCAGAGAGGAAGTGAGAAAGACAGTTATGGTATTGGTTAGTTCTGATGGAAAAGGGAAGATAGAGCGAGATAGTTTTCAACTTTATATGTATTAACAGTAGTTCGTTGAATAGTAGCTATGCTCTCGGAGATGTGATCAGTTGTGAGTGCTTTTATATATACTTTCTTTTGAGGGTAGGCCCAGTTTTGAACGTGGTAGGCTGCACTAGCCGTGCATTCTACTTCAATGACTTGGATAACCGACGGATACTCTCTCAACTCGGATGGGTTAACATGGATCCAAGTACAACAGAACAGAGTGAAGCAAGGTTGAAACTTTAGCAGCAAAATTGCCATCTCGACTAGAAGGTATAGGATTATCGTAACGCAAAACAAGTATTTAACCATAGAAGTCTCATCAAGGAACATTTGGTAAACAAAAGGCATGTATTTTTATAAGGTTATGTATTACATAATCAAGTAGACTTGACCTTTGTCAATGATATTAACTCGTAATAGATATTAATATGTACAGGGAAAGGGTATAATTTCTATTTACAGTGGGCAATTATATAAAGGACTAATAGGATTCCACATAGCTGCTCCGATCTACCTTAACTCGACTGCTAAGGGAAGGCCGCATTGTTACAATTGCAGATTCATTAGCTCCAGCTCTTAGAGCAGCCTTTCCAGCTTCCAGGAACCTCTTGACCGCATCCTCTACATATCTGTTGGCTTCACCTACTCTCATGCTTCTGCCAATAAATGGGTAAGTACTGAGGACATAATCGCCATTGAGCTGTGATGCAAGCTGGACGAGTTCAACTTGGAATTCTGAGAGGCTAGCATCCTCTTTTGGACCCCATGGCCTCAATGATGTCTTCACCTCGGGAAGACTTTCTGCATCCAAATTTCAGGGTATATTATAAACCATTCAGGGAAAGAGGTAATGGATACTTTGTGACAATGCTTAGATCAGAAACGTACAAGAATCTGAACTCTATATCTGACAATTATGACATTCAGAAACCCTTAGTTGACACAAGTTAGGCTTTCAATAGGCAAAATCAAACTAATACAACCAAAACATGCTCTGTTCCACTATATGGCACGTCTTGCCACACCAACTCTTAGTATTTCTTCTTTTACTTCTGCTGGCAACCATGTGAGCAAAGAGAGAGGATGTGGTAATTAGAAGCGGAGGGGGCAAGTAGACATGTCCAAGGGTTTCCATATGACTACGATTTTAGCAAAGAGAAAAAAGATAACAATCCAAAGGAATGCACATAACATAAATACTAACAGAAGCAAATTTCACCACTAAAGTAATATAAGAGCACAGTGCAAAACCATGTTCTATATAACTTTGATCGGAAGTAACTGGATTAATAAAATACAAAAGCAATTTGTAAAGAAAATTCAACGCAATGCTATGATCAAGGAAATTGAACATACCTGGACAGTCATCACGTGGTGTACTTCGCAGGTTAAAATAATTCTCGAATGTACCAGCCCATGCATCCCTCTTTGTCAGGAAATTCGAATTCAAGTTGAAAAGCCTCTTCACTGTTGCAGGGATGGAAGAATGCTCGAATTGTGAATCTGGTGTTGGCCCAGCTGGCTCATGGATTACTGGATAAAAGCACAGTCAAACAGATGAAAGGACAGGCATTACAACATTTAGTAAACAACACCGCATGCAAGTCAAGAAATGAAGTTGATTGGAGAGACAACTGATAGATGACTCTGGGACATGCACTGCTCAAAATATCAGTTCAAAATAAGAAACAAAGAACTGATGCAAAAGGAGAAAAAACACAATATTGTCACTTTTGCTTTAGCAACATACAGAAGGACACAGCTCAACCTACTAAACAAAAGTTTAACTTCAGAGCTTTAGAATCAACAGCAAATAATAAGGTCTTAGTGCCCAGGGAGATGTCAGACATGTTTGATTCATTCTGAAATAGTAAGCCATGTCCTCTGAATTCAACAAAAGTGGGAATTTCAAATCTTGCATATCAAGAAGAAATTCTGAATAAAAGAATAGCAAATAAAAACAAGTTCTGAACTACTTTGTCAACTCAGAAATAGACTGCTAGAACTTGCTATATGCTATAAGCTGCAACTTATAGCTACTAGTATCAGTTATGCTTATCTATTTCTATAAGTTACATCATTAATGATTCATTTCTATTGCAATATACTTTGTTATATTAAGATCATTTGTCTTAAGATCTTGTACACTGAAGAATCCAATCTATTTCTCTTACTACGCATTGCACACAAACACCCTAAATCAAATTTACACACTAACATGTCACTTGATACGACATGGAAAAGAAATCAAACTCGAATTCCACCGAGTTTAATGAAAAACTAGGCTGGCAATTCGACTTTCCCACTTTATTGAGCCAACTGATTCAACCAAATAGCTAACCCCACTAGTTATACATAAACACAAATCATCCAACTAAAAACAGGATATTATTAAAAGCAACGCAATGCCCTCCAAATTATCACTAAAATGAGAAAACTTCAAACCATGCTTCTAATCAACATCAAGTCACCAACCCATTAAAATAAAAGGACAAAACTTCAAACCAAACCTTAGAAGCAACATTTTCCATCAAACTTCCGTCAAATAACAATAGAAGGGTTTTATCTCTGATTTCCTATATGTGTTAGTCAACAAATGACTTCTACCCAAAGAAAAACAACAAGTCAGCAAATTTAAACTCCCCAAATCATGATTTAAAAAAAAAAAAAAACTTTCTTTACAAATTTTTTAGGATGAGGTAGTAAATGATAATTCACTTACAGTATATAACTTATAGTACAATAAATTATTAGCCCATCAAATATAAACCTATTAAATTATTAAAAAAAGTAATTTTTCTTAAAAAAAGAAAACTCACCAGTGGCCTTATCAATCCAGGGAGAGACCAAGATAGTAGGGACCCTAACACCCAACCTATTAAACTTGAAATAAAACGGGTCGGGCCCCACGATGCCGTCCGGGTTAGGAACACCGGAGACCGGAGTCGGCACGTGATCATAAAAACCCCCGTGCTCATCGTACGTAATCAAAAGAGCCGTCTCTTTCCACTGCGGACTACCTCTTAGTATCTCGTACACCTCCTTCACCAACCTCTGCCCACGCGCCACGTCATGCGACGGGTGATCGTCGTTCGCCGGAAACGCTTCCACATCGAAGTAGTGTTGCTCTACAACCACGTAATTCGGTAGCTGTCCGAGCCGAGCATGGAGCCGAAACTTCAAAGCGTAACTGTGGAATTTGGTCACGAACTTTAGTTTTCTTAGGCTTTTGTAGAAAAGGGTGGCCGGGATGTTTTGGTAATAAATGCCGAAGCTGAGGCCATTTTCGTCCAACGAATCGAAAATCGTTTTTTGAGGGAAACCGTGAATAAGGTCTTTCTTGACGTTACTCGTGGCCCCAAACGACGTCGCTGAATGGACATAAAATCGGTTCGGTTGAGTCGAAGCAGGAACTGAAGCAAACCACCGGTCGAAAATGCCGAACTCGTTCGCTAACTTCGTGTAAACCGGTAACCGACTCGGTTTAAATCCGCTCATCACGGTTTTGCCCATTCCGTCACCCATGCTCTCCGCTTGTTGGACGAAGCCGTTCATCGGAGCCCGGATAGCCGAGCTATCGTTCGAACCGAAAATCTGTTCTCGGATAGCTTGGAAAGAGTGGCCAGGGTCCGAATCTACGAAGAGAGCATCATCGGAGACAGAGATACTGGGGGAGTTGGGATCGGTGACGTTGACTGGGTTTGACTCGGATCCAGTGAGACCGTCGATGTCCGGTCGGGTCGATTTGAGCCAACCCAAAAGATGGTCAAAGGAACGATTTTCCATGACGAGGATAACTAAAGTTTTAATGGGTCCTTTGATTTTGTGTTTCTTTCCAAAACTATAGTTAGAACTAAGAGAGCGAGACGAAATTATAAGGCAAAAGAAGAGAACAAAGGTGAAGGGTATTCCTCGGCGGGAACTCATTTTCCGGTGATCGTTAAAGATAGCCGTAGGGTTTGGTCGTTAGCATACGGAATAATATAATCTTGAGAGTTATTCGGTGGAAGAAACTGTAGTTTAATAAAGAGGTTTCGTTTTACTTAACTTCAGTTCTGTTTTTCAAAAGAACCATAACCTGCCACTTGGAGGATATTTTGGGCTTACCCTGAAATCAGAGATATTGGGCCGGATCTTCATACCCAGTGGACTATTTTGGCTTTTCAATTTTCAATATCACTTTTTGCGTAAATTTGGGATTCCGCATTAGGGGTTTCGGCCGAGGAAGAACTAGAACGCGATGAATCCATTAACGTTGGTAAAGCGATTGCAAAACATAACCGCTAAAGAAGCAGATTTAGGGATATCGGAGGAAGCATCATGGCACGCCAAGTACAAAGATTCAGCTTACATCTTTGTCGGCGGCCTTCCCTTCGATCTCACCGAAGGCGATCTCCTCGCTGTTTTTGCCCAGTGAGTTTTCTTTCTCAAATTTCCTTTTTTCCAATTTGAAAAAATTCATTGGAATTCTTTATTGGTTTAAATTAATTAATTAATTTGTCTCAGATATGGAGAAATTGTAGATGTTAATCTTGTTAGAGATAAGGGTACTGGGAAATCAAGAGGCTTTGCTTTTCTTGCTTATGAGGATCAAAGAAGTACAATCCTAGCTGTAGGTTAGGATTTCTATCCCTTAACAGTTCAGATTTAAGTTTTTTTTTTTTTTTAAATAATGAGGAAAGTGATATAATTGAGCCTTCTTTTTTCCTTGGCATTGAAGATAATCTTAATGGGGCACAGATTTTGGGTCGAATTATAAGGGTTGATCATGCTGAAAAGTATAAGAAGAAAGAAGAAGAAGATGAAGAGGAAGAACAGAAGAGGAGGGAGGCCAGAGGGGTTTGTCGTGCTTTCCAGAGAGGTGAATGTACTCGTGGCGCTGGATGTAAATTTTCCCATGATGAGCAAGTAAGATTCATCTCCATTTAGTATTGTTTTTTGATACATGTAATTGATTTGGATGGCTATATCGCAGTAATCATGAATTAGTGTTTTTAAGTCACTGTTGAGAGTCCAGATGAATTTAAAGCATGAATGGTTGATGCTAGATACAAATTTTGCTTACCTTTTTGTCTTGGGATGTTTGTCTAATAGTTTATTTATTTGAAAATAAGATTAATTTACCATTTGTAATTTTTAATTTTGAGTTGAATGGAATAATCTTATTATTCTTTTATTCTATGGAACTCAGTATCTAGGTCATAAAGGTAATCAACTACTAGATTGTGTTACTATATGTGGGTCATTTCTCATCCGAATGCAATAATGTTATCGTCAATTGATTGTGTGAAGTATGAACTATGATGGCACAAGAGAAGTGTGCTTTGTTTACTTTTTGAAAAATGGAAAATTGTTTTGCCTCTGTTATTCATCATTCTTGGCATTCTTTCTCCATCTTGTAAGGCCTGGTGTTTTAAACATATCATGTATAGAATGCAGTTTTCATATATCATAAGCTATGCTTATGCCACAGTCTTTTATGTTTCTATTGTTATAGTGTTGCCTATTTATGTCTTTTTCCATTCTGTACCCAGAGAGCTGCAAACACTGGTTGGGGTCCTCAGGATAAAAGTTCAAGATGGGGAAATGACAAATTTGAGGGTTCAAAAAAGAGTGAGAAAAGTTTTGGTATGCAGGAGCGTGCAGTTCTAGAAGGTATTCGACCTGCAAAGGGTGCTGAGAAGACCTTAGAGAAAAGTGATGGGAGGGAAGGGAAGAGATCTAGAAGGTACGATGATAAAGATGCTGGACCAACATCAAGAGAAGATTATAATCATAGAGAAGAAAAGAGATCAACACGGCATAATGATGATGATTGGTATAGAAGGGAAGAAAGAGGATCTAGAAGGCACAATGATAGTGACTTTGAGCCAAGGTCAGGAGAAGATCGTTATAGGAGGGATGAAAAGAGATCAAAAAGGCATGGTGATGATGGATATAGGGCTAGAATAAAAGAAGATAGGAGGGACGAAAATAGATAAAAAAAGCACGGTGATGATCAGTTGGAGCCAAGGCCTAATGGAGATTGTGACAGGAGAGAAGAAAGAAAAATATGGAATGAATCAGAATCTTATCCAAGAGAAGATTGTGATAGGAGAGGTGGGGAGACCTATAACAGGGATTCTTCATCGCATCAACATGCAGAGAGGGGTGATCATGACCGTAAGTCTGATAGATAAACTTTTTATATATGCAGAGATGTGCTTGACCTTGTATGGTGGAAGGTGCACTTCTCTCATATTTGAAAGTCCTTATCTACTTAATTTGGCCTGGGTTTATCCTAACCTTTGTTTGAAGTATCTGTATTCATCATAAATATTTCATAGGCATTTCACAATTTTTGTTATTTTCAGATGGTTTGTTGTTCACTGTTTAATTGGTAATTCGATTTGATTAAGTTTTAGAGCAGTTTTTGCATGTATAGCCTAAGATAAAAAATCTCATGGCTGATTTGCATGTTTTGCGCTCTTACCTTTCCTGCTTGTGCAACATGGTTTTTGTGTGCTTACTGCTATTGATCTTAGCTCACCAAGAGAAATTGTTCCCCAAAGGAGCACTCCTTTTGCAACTAAATTTTTACATGAATGGCTTTTGACCACTTTTAGATTGCAGAGTAAACCAAGAACCACTACTTGGTAGTCAGTGTAAACATACTTCAAGGGAAGTTCATAGTTAATAGAAAACAAGAGATTTTACCTTCCTGTTCTATGCATTTCAGTTCCTTCAGTTTCCGAGTACCCCAACTCCTATTTGCAGTTTATTGGAAATGTCAAGCTGGAAATTTAGATAAACTAAACAAGATCCCATTTTGAAATACATGTTAAAACAATTGTTTTAGTTGGGAAAACCATAGGACTAGTTCCAACCCAAGCGAAAGTGAGTGACAAAACTGAACCAAACAAATTCAGTTATCTCTCAATCATAAGAAACCGGAAAGCTTAGCATTAATGAAACTAACAAGAGTTTCATGATTAGATACTTGAGGAGTGATTTCCATTGCATGTAGTTATGTAACATTCACCAGTAATCCTTACATGAACATTGTCCTCCACTAAAATGATGGAATCGATACCGATCTCTTAGTATTATCTCTCTATTATAAAGCCTGGATACACGCTTAGCAACTGAGTGACAGTCTCCACAGACACGAAGATTTTTTATAATTCGGATTGGCTGAGATGCTTTCCCGTAAAGTAATCCAAATGCAATTGCTAACTTCTCACTGTGAAGGTTAAGAGCACGCTCCTGCATATCATCCTCTTCAATAAGTTGCAAAAGGTGGGACTTATTGGGTACATAACCAACTGATTTTAATTTCATCACAATCTCATCCAATTTTGAGTAAATTTCTCCGGAAAGAGGATGACAGTTATCTCCCGCCAGAAACTCGTGAATGACTCCATTGACCTCAATGGTGCTACAACCTTGTTCTTTTTTTAGCCCAGTCACTCTCATGTGCTTCCTTAATCTAGAAACACTATCCCATTTCCCAGTTTTGGCATATATATTAGATAAAAGAACATAAGCTCCATGGTTTCCAGGATCCAATTCAAGCAAATGGCCACAAGCCAGTTCAGCAAGCTCAACATTTCCATGAATTTGACAAGCTCCAAGCAGAGCCCCCCATACAGAATCACTAGGAACTATTGGCATTTTCTCAATAAATTCAACAGCTTCTTCCAAGAGGCCCGCACGACCGAGTATATCGACCATGCAAGAATAGTGCTGGATCTCAGGTGGAATCCCATAAACTGGCTCCATCTGATTGAAAAAGGTTTTGGCCTCCTTCACCAACCCTGCATGGCTACAAGCACATAAAACATTGGTAAAAGTCACAGAATTGGGCTTGATTGTAGTTTCTTGCATGCTAGAGAACAAATCTATTGCAGCTCTCCCTTGTCCATGCATTGCCAAACCAGCAATCATTGCACTCCAAACAAACACATCCCTCCTCTCTGCAGAATAAAAGACCTCAAGTGCCTTCTTTATATCTCCACATTTAGAATACATATCGATGAGTGAGGTTGTAAGATGACAATTTAACTTAATCTCCTGCTCTTTAATGTAGGCATGGATACACTCACCTATTTCCATGGCTCCTAATTGAGCACAAGCTGATAGAGTGCTAACAAGAGTGATCTCATCAGGTTTAGCAATCTTGCTCTGTTGCAACTCATGATATATGGACAAAGCCTCCTTTGGCTTCCAATTCTGTTCATAACCAGATATAAGGGCATTCCATGCGGCAATATCTTGCCTAGGCATGGTATCAAGAACTCGCCTTGCTGCCTCATACTCTCCTAATTTAGCATAACCATCAAGCATGGTTGTCCATGTGACAATATCCTTCTCCTCCATCTTATCAAACAATCTTTTTGCATCTTCAAGACTCCCACATTTCATATACATATAGAGAATTGCATTACTCAAAGTCAAGTTCACATGTATCCCATTCCTTTCAATATATGAACACACCCATCTACCAAACTTCAAGTCCAACTTCTTCGTGCAAGCCGATAAAACACCCACCATTGTCACATCATTCGGCTTCACACTCTCGGCCTCCATTATTCTAAAAAGCTCCAAAGCCTTTTCAGCACGACCCATTTGTGCCAAACCTGTGATCATTGAATTCCAAGATACAACATCTTTTTCACCAATCATCATAAACACCCCATAAGCTGAATCCAAATACCCACACGAAAAATACAAATGTATCAAAGAATTTGAAATAAAAACATCTGCCCCTAGTGAGGCTTTAATCACCATCCCATGAAGAGCCTGGCCAACAGATAAACTGAAAATCTCCGCGGCAGCCTTGATCACGAAAGGAAAAGTGAATTTATTGGGGTAATAGGGACTCTCATTACACATTCTTAG
The DNA here is from genome assembly GCF_047325235.1 of Durio zibethinus. Lineage (NCBI taxonomy): Eukaryota > Viridiplantae > Streptophyta > Magnoliopsida > Malvales > Malvaceae > Durio > Durio zibethinus. The sequence goes on from NC_143167.1 coordinate 937,976, forward strand.
AAAGATCAAAAGTCCTTGGATGGGTTCACGGCTCGAAGCATAAACACGAATGAGGGTATTCCAGGTGTAAAGATTCGGTTTGGGAATTTGATCGAACACCTTACGAGCATAATCCAAGCTTGAAAAAGGCAGCAGGGCGGACGCTGCAAAGAGTTTGCTAGAGGAGTATGGGTCAAAGAAAAGGCCTGTACGGATCATTAGGGCATGGATTTGCTTGAGTTGGTTTGAATTGGTGCATCGATCGATAAATGAAAGAACAGGTTGGTCATGGTTGCTATTGACAGTTTGGGGAGTTAGGTGATGTGGAAGAGATAAGAGAGGGGTGCTTATTGTTTCCATGCTTTTGCGTTGGGGTAGATTTTGATTTGCTAGGCTCACTGCTTAAAGGACTGTTTTGTTATAAGGAAGGACGCTTGGAGAACATGGGCCAAGCCCATTCAGATTCTCTTGGTAGTTTCCCAAACAAAGATTAGCATTTTTTAAGAAAAAAAAAAATTATAAGTGTGGTAACTGGTGAAAAAGAAAATTCATTTTGATAGTAGGAAACAAAAATAATATAGGCACCAATTAATGGTTTGTGATTAAGAAATTCATATATGTATCAGTAATACTAACAAAAATTGCCTCTATTATTAATTAAGCAATTCATGATTTTTTTTAATACAATTAGGGATTACTTGAATTTAATTTTTTTTCTACAGACGATTTTAAAGATGCATTCCCTGCATCTATATTTGAATAGTTTTTATGTAAACTTATAATTGTTTATAATTATAATGTTTACAAACATTAGTAAACTATAAACAATGCTCAGAAAATTATAATTGTTTAATATAGTGACTAATGAAAAATATTTATAAAATGATATTGTAGAATTGATAATTTCATACACCATTGAGGGATCAGATAATTGTACTTAGATCGAACTCCCTCTACTTGTGGGACAACATCAAGAGTCATTTAGAATAAGCAGAAACGACTGCTAAAGAGGTAAAATATTTTCGCAAAAAGTTCTTTTTTTTTTCCCCTTAAACAATAGAGGTTTAACTGATCGTGGAGAACCATATAAGGTCAAACATCAGTTGTTGCCTATCATATCCTCTATTAATCTTCCAATTGAATTGATTGAAGATCCACCTTCCGTAATAGCCTTCCTAGCCATCTCTGCCATTTCCTTCACTTTCCTTCTCACCTCACTGCCACCATCCATGACCATCCGAACAGCTTTCTCTATCTCATCTGCCATCACGACATCACTTGTATCTCTCCTGTAATCCAACCTCAACGCTACTGCTAATCCCAGCTCCTTCATCATATATGCATTTAGCTGTTGTTCAGCATACATAGGCCATGTTACAATTGGCACACCAAACCACAAACTTTCCAGGATTGAGTTCCAACCACAATGAGATACAAACCCTCCTA